>NC_090829.1:38772700-39072700 GCF_028021215.1 Eschrichtius robustus
AGTACCTCTATGTTATGTGGTATTCTGATCAATGTAACTAATTAATAACATAATAGCGCTTATAAAACACTGTGGTGCTATAAATTACAAGTGTGGCACTTACTATCAACCAACACAGTGAATATATGTTGCAATAGTTATTAGTCTAATTCCGTTAATTCACATCTTAATCGGAGTCATAACCAGTTGAAAACGGATGACACTGATGTGATAACCACAGATACTGAAATTGCTAGGTGATTTATTGTTATGAAAAAATATATAATATGAATGCTTGCCCTAGTAACTATTTCCTCTGTAAGCTTTCAAGGAGTTGAAGCCTGATAATGTGTTCCGAAATACTGGCTTTAAGTGCTCAAAGAAACTTTAATACTTCAGAACCCCTCATTTACATGATGTCAATTGATATTTCTAATGGTGTCTCTCTTTTTTTTTTTCATTAAATTAGTTCTAAACATCTTTTAAAAGATTTTTAAAATATTTAGGTGACTATAGGTACTGAAGGTTATATTGTAATTCTTTTGAAAATAGTTTTTTCATTTAGACATTCACTAAGTCAAACTGACCTTGCACGTAGCCTGTGATATACAGTAACCTTTTCCATTTCAGTACCTGAGAATTGTTAAAAAAGCACATCCCTCCAATCATAGCTGTTTTAATTAGCGTCTTTTTAAACGTGTCATTCTAACTAGAATATAAACTTTAGGATTGTAGAGGATTTAGTTAGTATCCACAATGCCTAGCATGTAGAAACTGTAGATACACAGTTTTTTAATTATTTTACAACTGAATGAATGGACGAATGAATGACCAGTTTACCCTTCCTTCTTTTAAATCCATGCTTAGGTAACTTAACTTGAGCTTGCAGTTGATTCCAAATAACATCATTGAAAGTATAACCCAACCTTGTTATGTCTTTTCGCTAAGATAGGACCTCACTCATTAGACTGTTTCTCTAAAGTTACAACCATTCAAAAAGAAATCAGTGAATTTCAAAATACTATCAATATTTGCTAGTATGGATTTATCAAGTCTTTACCTGAGCTCACTGAATTTTCTGTGCATCCAAAAAACGTAGGAAAATTATTACCACAAATGTTGAAGAAAACTTCTACTGGTAAAACAACCTATATGACACTAATTTTGAAGAATAAAAGATGTGTTTCATTAAATAGGTTTCCTTTGCCTATATTTTGTGGGTGAAAGTAAATTACTAGCCAGATTCTTTGTTGCTATTGTTTGCTTCCAGAATTTTTTTCTTATAGGTTGTCTAAATACTAAATACTTGAATGCTATCAAATTAAACTTCCCTGAAAATGATTAATGTATAAGCTACATTTATTTTATTTCATATAATTAGTCTAGCTGCAAATTGAAACCTGAGATACATCTGTATGTGTATGTGTGTATATTTCTGCATCTGAAAGAATAATAATCCTTTATTTCTAACCTATAAGCCACTAGAAATTCAGTTTATTAATCATTTATACAATTCGTCTCTTAATTTCTCAGCATGCTGGTATGCAGCACAGGGTTGAAAGCATTGTTAAAATGTAGATAAATGTTATCTGCCCAGCTCTCTCTATCCATTCTCTGTCATCTCAAAAAAGCTATTGTATTAGCATAGCAAGATCTGTGCCTTGCAAATACATTCTGACTATTGTGCAGTCCTTTTCTTTGAGTGTTCTTAAATCAATATCATAATTATGTTTGCCAGTATTGTATCCAAGATAAAAGTCAGGCTATTCACCAAAACTTGTCCAGAGTAGCCATTTTGCCTTCCACTCTTGAAGCAGTGATACCCCATTTAGAGTGCCCTTCATGGTCCTTACACAGCTCAGTTGATTGTCCACCTATTGAATATCACTATACATTTGCATGGGCCCTCTTTTTTGAACCATTTACTCTCCAACTCTTTCCATTTTAGTTGAATTATATAAAGGTTACATTATTTTATAAAAGTTAGCAATATTTAAAGTTTGGGTTTATAGTTTCCATCTTTAAAAATAAGCATTTTTTCTAACTATTATGTTTTAGAAAAATTAAATCTTTCCGTTCTGTTTTCCTTTTTATTCTTTGTCCTAATAAATGCTTGACTTTGACTTTCTCTTTTTCTCTGTATGTATTTGAAAATGTTCTGACTATATATAATTAAAAATTATTTCAACTTTTCTCCTTTTGATTTCTTTCTGTATTATTGAATGCTTTAGCATAACTGCTTAGGTTTTCTGTATTCTATTTTATATTTAATATAGTATGCATTTAAGTGTTCTAATTATGTTTTAAATTCACTTATAAGCATTATTGTCCTTCTTTGCATTTTGACTTCTCTCTAATATGAATTTCTTATTTGTGGCATAAGTATAGTGGTTTTTAAATTCTTTTCCCCCTTGTGTTTATTCAGAATAGCCCTACCCATTGGTTAGTTTTCTGCTTCAAATATTGTTGTTTCCAAAAGCGTTAGGCCACCTATTCTAAGTTATTCATGGAAATGGTGGACAGTGACAATACGAACATAATATTAGGTGATTCAAGTGAAGACTTAGAAGAATCCTCAAGTCTCCTTTGTTTAACTTGAAATCCATCAACCCTTTTGCCACATCTGCTTGACAAGAAGTAAGAGATGAGCCTTAATTTCATCTTTTCTGTTGTTGTTAATCCTTTGGCAAAGCTGGGGGTAAAAAGTACTAGTAACTGAAAAGAAAAAAGGAGGTGCCAGGCAATGTTCTAAGTACTTTACCTGTTTTAACTCTCTTAATCCTCATGAACTCTGAGATTTGTGCTGTTATTATCCCTGTACTGTAGGGAGGATAGGAAACTAAGGCATAATAACTTGCTCTATAGCTAATAAGTAGTGAAGGCAGTACACAGACCCAGGAGTATGACTCCAGTACACATTCCCCCTCTTTAAATAGCCTGGATAAATCACAACCCTACGATCAGTGTTCAAATATAATATGATTTAAATCCCTCTTCCTCTGTCCTTTGCCTTCCTCTCTGGATCTCACCCTCTAGCTCTTATGTACTTGTTTACTGTTTTCTGTGTGTACTCAGATAGATCTGTACCCATTTTATGTTGCCTCACTTGTGTTTCTGGGACCCCAGAAGGTGAGATACTCGTCAGAGACACAGTTTGTCAGGGTGTCCATGTCCTTTTCCCATAATCTCTATCTGCTTTTCTCCCCAGTGACTGGCTGGTCTGTGTAAGACACTCACTTGTCAAGTGCACACCATCCTTCAGAGCCTGGACCAGAGCCAAATCTACCCTTTCTCAGAGGTCCTGGCTCTCCCATGCTTCGAGGTCCCTAGCATAAAGCACACTTGGCACCACGTCTTACCACACCCAGAGAGAGAACTGTTCTAATCCCTCTTTCCCTCCACTGTGGCTCCTTACCTAAGACCAGAGAAGAAGATGAATGTTTGGGGTTCTGAGGCATCCTTTATTCCTTCTGGACACCCTTTATAAGAAGGTTGGAATGAAGTTAGAAGGGTAAATTTAACAGGCGCAGGGGTATCACTTAGGAGTCAGTGTTTATTTGGCATGTTGCCATAAGCAGGTTAGGTAGAAATAAGGATTGTCCTTTCTAGCCATCTCCTGAATTGGCTACGCATTATAATATGCAGTATGATTTCCTTCTTAGGTTTAAACATTTGAAAGTTTACCCCCTTCCCCTCTTTGTCTTTCTTTATTAGATAGTTCCATTCCAAGATTTTAAATACCCTTTTAGGAGATTTGTATTCCCATGTATCAGATTTAATAATTCTACATCTGTCATATTGTAGTACTTTTTATGTATCTGTATAGCCCTTTAACACATTAGCTCTAATGTTAGAGAGCTGCTTTCTTTAAGAGGAGAATTAATCTGCTTAGCTAGGATGCATTGCTTTATTCCATATTTTTTCCTCAAGTTCTTATTTAGTCAAAAATTACTCAAGAACAAACACTCAGTTATTTAGCCTAGCCATCTGTCTTATTTCTGTCAGCAGTGATTTGTCCTTTATAGTCCCCTTGATTCCATGTCTGCAAGAACTTGATTGTTAAATATTTTTAACTTTCTTTTGTATATAGTTTTATCTGTGCCATATTACATAGCATCAGCTATTTATTCCTCAGTTTTGACGCTTCCAGTAAATGTGTGCTAATTCATTTTTAACTTTTTAACAAAGCAAAGGATCCTTCCTAATAGCTCACTAATAATGTTTGTGCTTCATATGTACTCAGCTGTACTCTATATGGACTTGGAAGCTGATTTAGATCACATTTTACTTATTTTAGTAAGGTGTTCGTGTATATGAATGCAGATACACGGATATCTATTTAACCATTTTTAGACCTCCAGTGACTGACCATCATGTATTTGCTTACCATTTTAAATATTTTCTGTGTTCTACACACACACAAATTTCAAGACCAACTCAAAGCTACAGCTTTCTTTTCAATCAGCTATTTGCAATATAAATTAAACATTAGAAAGCTGACATACATATTGAATGCCCACAGGATTGTGCAATCCTGGAAGTAACCTAGGGGAGCCATTGCAATATATGGAGTCAATTGTACTCTAGTGGAAATAGCCCTATCCTTTTGTTGCTGAAGTAAGAGAATGAAGTTCAGAGTCCCAGCCGTGCAATTTACTGGCTCTGTGACTAAGTCCCTTAACTTCACTGTGACTCTAAAGTGAGAAAGATGATAAAATCTATCTAGAATTGTTATAAATAGAAATGCATAAAGTATTTAAAAATCATTTCACAACTACACAGTAGTGTATAAATATAAATTTTTATTATTCAGAATTGCAATAAAAGAGTATCTTCCTTTTATCATTCATTCCTTTGATAGCTTTTATCAATTTAAAAAATATACCGACCATCTGGTGCATGCTGGGTACTGTTTAAGCCATATGAAGAGAGCAGTGAAAAAGGAAATTGAGGCCCCTGCATTCAAAGAGCTTACATTGTAGAGGGGGAAGACAGAAAATAAATATGAGAGCAGTGAAATACAGTAAATTCAAATAGAGGTAATGTTTTCTCATCCTCTGTATGATCTTAAGTGGTTGCTTTAAACCCAGTTTCCCAATCTGTTAATAAGGGTGATAATAATCTATCTACCATCTAAGGAGGTGGTTGTGATACACTAGATATGAAACCATTTTATAGACTTTATAAAATATTAGTCATTGCTCTTTTATTATTAATTTTTAAAATACTTTAGCACTTCTCAGTGATCCATAGGTGAAAAAGGAAATCACAGTGGAAAATATAAGACCACATATCAAGATTTATGGGATAAAGATGATTTGGTAGGACTAGCTTATTTGAACTCCCCCTCCTTCTGAGAATAGATAGAAAATCTGGTCAAAATATTAAAACATATGTTTGAAGACATGAGAGAGTTACTAAGGTGGTGGGGAAGTATGGGTCCCAGTTCAAAGAAAATAAGGTGACCTCAACAGTTGGAGCCAGTTTTCCCCTAGAGATGATTCCAGTAGTGGCATCTATCTGCCAATTCTTAAAAAGGTCACTGAAAGGCTAAGAATCTGGGCAGACATTTTGAGAGCCTCATGGAGCTACAGGGACAAAAATCTAGAGTTCAGGGCCAGTCAAGGAAGGGAAGACCTGATAAAAACCACCAGGCTTTCGGTTGGGATCTTAATAGGTTATTCCCTGAAAGTAAGGATGAACCAGAAATAGACAAGCACCCATGGGGGCTGAAGCCCAGTTTTGAATCATCTCAATTCCTGACTGAATTAAGATGATTCAAGATTGCTAGTGCCCCTGCATCATCAAAAAATCTACAAACAATAAATGCTGGAGAGGATGTGGAGAAAAGGGAACCCTCTTGCACTGTTGGTGGGAATGTAAACTGATACAGCCACTATGGGGAACAGTATGGAGGTTCCTCAAAAAACTAAAAATAGAATTACCATATGACCCAGCAATCCCACTACTGCGCATATACCCAGAGAAAACCATAATTCAGAAAGACACATGCACCCCAATGTTCATTGCAGCACTACTTACAGTAGCCAGGTCATGGAAGCAACCTAAATGTCCATCGACAGACAAATGGATAAAAAAGATGTGGTTCATATATACAATGGAATATTACTCAGCCATAAAAAGGAACGAAGTTGGGTCATTTGTAGAGACGTGGATGGACCTAGAGACTGTCACACAGTGTGAAATAAGTCAGAAAGAGAAAAATAAATATTGTATATTAACGCATATATGTGGAATCTAGAAAAATGGTACAGATGGACCGGTTTGCAAGGCAGAAATAAAGGCACAGATGTAGAGAACAAATGTATGGACACCAAGGGGGAATGGAGAGGGGTGGGATGAATTGGGAGATTGGGATTGACATATATACACTAATATGTATAAAATAGATAACATGAAAACCTGCTGTATAGCACAGGGAATTCTGCTTCACTTCACTATACAGTAGAAACTAACACAACCTTGTAAAACAACTATACCCCAATTTAAAAAAAAAAAAAAAGAGATTGCTGGTGCCCCTAGCCAATTACCAAAGCAGATATAAGTCTTTTTTCTTTTTAATATTTATTTATTTATTTGGTTGCACCAGGTCTTAGTTGCAGCAGGCGGGCTCCTTAGTTGCAGCTCACCAGCTCCTTAGTTGCAGCTCACCAGCTCCTTAGTTGCAGCTTGTGGGCTCCTTAGTTGTGGCATGTGAACTCTCAGTTGCAACATGCACGTGGGGTCTAGTTCCCTGACCAGGGATCGAACCCGGCTCCCCCTACATTGGGAGCGCGGAGTCTTAACCACTGTGCCACCAGGGAAGTCCCCAGACATAAATCTTTTCTGGAAGAAGGGAGCATTATCCTAAGCCTCAAATTATCTTTGCAATTGTTCCTACATGATATCCATTAAGAATAACCAGGCATATGAGAAAACAAGACAAGATGAAGAACAACGAGGACAAGAACAAGAGGACAACAGAAAAAACAGTCAGTAGGGACAGATTCATAGCGGATCAAGATAATGGGGTTGTTAGATGCAGATTTTAATATTACTCTGCTTAATATGTTCATTGAAATAAAAGACAATACCTAAGAATTTCAGGTGAGAAATGGAAACTAAAAAATTTAAAAGAAAGTATTGAACTGAAAAATACATTAACTGAAATCAAGAACTTAATGAGGGCTTAAGTTTCAATGAGGCAGAGCAGAAAAAAGAATTAGAGAACTGGAAGATAGATTAGAAGAAAGCATCTTGAATGAAGCACTGAAAAACAACAGAATGGAAAGTACGGGAAGGAGAAAGAAACAGAGGTAATATGTGTTATGTAAGAATTAGTCCTACTACATTTCAATTCAATATAAAATTTTACCTATTTTTACCTTCATAGCATCCTAAATATTTTAGATTAAAAATGAGATTCTCTATTGTGTTCTTTCTTAACATAAAAAATAAAATATCTAATAAAGCTCCTCTATAAAATTAATTAAAAATTTGGCCTAACAGTAAAATTTTCTTTATTGAGATACAGATTGACATGTAACATAGTATAAGGTTAAGGTGTACAATGTGTTGATTTGATATATTGAAATATGATTACCATCGTAGCATTATCTAACACCTCACATAATTATTATTATTTTTTTGTAGTGAGAACAATTAAGAACTAGTCTCTTAGCAACTTTGAAGTTTATAAAAAGACATTGTTGATTATAATCACTATGCTGTTTATTATGTCTCCAGAACTTATTTATCTGCTAGCTGCAAATTTGTATCCTTAAATAACACCTCTCCAATTCCCTAACCCCAGCCCCTGGTAACCACCATTCTACTCTGTTTTTAATGAGTTTGGCTTTTTTGGATTTCACATATAAGTGATATCAGGCAGTGTTTGTCTTTCTCTGTTTGACTTATCTCAGTATAATGACTTCAGGGTCCATCCATATTGTCACAAATGGCAGGATTTCCTTCTTTCTCATGGCTGAATAATATTCCATTGCATACATATATAAACCACATCTTCTTTATCCATTCATTCGTTGACAGGCACTTAGGTTGTTTCCATATCTTGGCTATAGCAAATAATGCTTCAATAAAAATGGAAATGAAGATATCTTTTCAATACTCTGTTTTCATTTCCTTTGGATATGCACTCAGAAGTAGGATTTCTGGATCATATGGTAGTTTCATTTTTAATTTTTTGAAGAACCTCCTTACTGTTTTCCATAGTGGTTGTACCAATTTACATTCCCACCACCAGAGCACAAGGGTTCTCTTTTCTCCATATCCTTGTCAGCACTTATCTCTTGTGCTTTTGATGATAGCCATTCTGACAGGTGTGAGGTGATATCTCAATGTGGTTTTGGTTTTCATTTCCTTAATAATTAGTGATGTTGATGGTGTTCATGTACCTGTTGGCTATTTGGGTGTCTTCTTTGGAAGAATGCCTATTGAGTTCCTCCACTCATTTTTTTCTTATTGAGTTACATGAGTTCCTTATTTATATATATTGGGTATTAACCCCTATTCAGTATATGGTTTGCAAATATTTTCTCCCATTCTGTAGGTTGCCTTTTCGTTTTGTTGATTGTTTCTTTTGCTGTGCAGAAGCTTTTTAGTTTGTTATATTCCCTCTTGATACTTGCTTTTGTTATTTGTGCTTTTGGTGTATATCCAAAAAGTCATTGCCACGACTGTATAAATTTGTCGTATGTATTTATGATTGTTATATCTTCTTGATGAATTGACCCCTTTGTCATTATATAATGTCCTTCTTTGTTTCTTGTTACTGTTTTTGGCTTAAAGTATTTTATCTGATATAAGTACAGCTACCCCTGCTTCCTTCTGGTTTTCATTTGCATGGAATATCTTTTTCCATCCCTTCACTTTGAGCCTGTGTGTGTCCTTAGATCTGAAGTGAGTCTCTTGTAGACAGTGTATAGTTGGATCTTGTTTTTTTATCCATCCAGCCACTCTGGGCTTTTTAATTGGTGAATTCAATCCATTTACATTTAGAGTAATTATTGATATGGACGGACTTACTAATGCCATCTTATTAGTTGTTCTCTGACAGTTTTGTAGTTGCAGTGTTTCTTTTTCCCTCTGTGATTTTCCCTGGTGGTTTGCTCTGTTTTGCCTTTCTTTATCTTTTATGAATCTACCTAGTTTTTTGCTTCGTGGTCACCATGAGGCTTATATAAAACACCTTATAGATAAAACAATCCACTTGAAGCTGATAGCAACTTAACATTGATCACATACAAAAACTTCACCCTCTTCCTCACCTCTTATATTTTTGATGTCACAATTTATCTTTATATATTGTGTATTTTTTAACAAGTTATAGTAGCTATAGTTATTTTTAATACTCATTTCCTTTAACCTTTATAATATAGTTAAGTGTTTAATACACCACCCTATTACAAAATAAGGGTTTCCGAAATCTCACTATTTACCTTTACCAGTGTGTTGAATACATTCATATGTTTTCATGTCACTACTTAACATCCTTTTTTTTTTCATCTTGAAAAACTCCTTTCAGCATTTCTTGCAAGGCAGGGATAGTGGTGATGAACTTCCTCAGCTTTTGTTTGTCTAGGCAAGTCTTTATTTCTCTTTCACATCTGAAGGATAAACTTTGCTGTATAGAGTATTCTTGACTGGCAGGGTTTTTTTTCTTCAACACCTTGAATATGGCATTCTTCTCTTTCCTGGCCTATAGGGTTTCTGCTGATAGCCTGATGGGAGGTTCCTTTTAGGTTATAATCTTTTTTTTTTTTCCTCCTCTCTGGCTGCCTTCAGAATTCTCTTTATCTTCGATTTTGACAATTCATTATATTGTGTTTTGGAGAAAGTCTTTTTGTATGGATAAGAGGGTAATCTGTTAGCTTCATAAAAATGAATGTCTAAGTCCCTCCCCAGGTTTGGGGAGTTCTCAGCTATTATTTCTTTAAATAAACTTTCTGCCCTTTTCTCCCTCTGGAACCCTAATTATTCTAATATTTGTACATTTGATGGAGTCCCATAGATCACGTAAGCTTTCTTTGCTCTTTTTCATTCTGTTTTCTTTGTTCTCCAACAACCATTATTTCAAAGTTCCTCACCTCTAGCTCACTTATTTTATCTTCTGATTGGTCTACTGTGATATAGATGCTCTCTATTGTTGTTGTTTTTTTTTTTTTTGTTCCATTTTGCTCATTGAATTCTTCAGCTCCAGAATTTCTGCTTAGTTCTTTTTTTATGGTCTGTGTCTCTTTAAATTTCTCATTTGTTCATGTATTATTTTCTGATTTTGTTGAATTGTCTTCATTTTCATGTAGCTTGAATTTTTTCAAAACAACTTTTTTGAATTCTATATCAGCTAGATCACAAAATTCCAATGAGTTCAGTTATTGGAGGATTATTTTTATCTTTTGGTGATATGTGTCATTGATTTTTCACATTCCTTATAGTTTTGCATTACTGCTTTTGCATTTGAAGTAGCAGACACCTCCTGAAATCTTTACTAGTTGCCTTCAGGTGGCATATACTGTTTTTTGGTCCTATTATATCTGGAATTTTCTCTGACCTTGTATGGATACACCTGCTCCACACTTCTTGCTCTCTCTTGTGGTAGAATCCTTCAGCTTTTATGTCTTCTCTGGTTCTTACAATTCACCAGACTGACTGCTGGAAACTTCTCTTTTGTTTTCTGAAGGTGGCGCTACAGCTCATGTTTGTGATTTCTTCCTTGTCCACAGACCCTGGTCTGCTTTTCTGAGAGCACTCCATTTACCAAGTGTGCTGTACACTTGGGAGCGCACACAAGGAGATAGCTGCAGAGTTGGAGGAGGTGTGGGTTTAGCACTTGTAGCATTGGGGGTGCTCATAGGCCCAGTGGGGGGATCCTCAGGTGAGGTTCTCCCAGATGCCCATGGGCAGACTTCCCCCTGAAGTCCTGAGTACAGTCACCCATAACTGCATCCCTCTCATGCTTTGTGACATTCTTATCTTCCTCTTTCCTGATGTTCTCCCTCCACTGTGTCATGGAGTTCCTACCTTAGTGCTCTGGGTGCTGCTGATGAGAAACAGGTTTCTCCAGGGCTTCCCCAGCAGCATCCCACACGGCTGTGGCTGCCGAGCACTCACTCATTGCTTTCCTTTTCCCCCACAAGAGAAGTCACTGCCAGTTCAGCAGTGCAGTGTTGTCTTGAGGGAGGGATAGCACTGGCAAAGTTCCTCTTTCTGTCTCCAGTGCATCCAGACCCCTTTGTTGTTGTTGTTTCCACAGCATGCTGAAATCTCCCCTCTCCATGGGTTTCTGCTCAAGTACAGGTTTTCCCAGGCCATGGCCGAGAGGGGTTGTGGTAGGTTCTGCAGCTTCTTTTGGTTTCACAGCCCATACTGAGGTCTGTCTGCTTATTACCAGATGCACATGTGGGCAAGACTCGTCCCAGGCCCTTTGGCATACGGTGCTGGATCCCTCAACTCCCATTAAGGTGCTTTTATTCATGGATAGATGCCTAATTTAGTTGTTCAAAAAGAAGGACAAAATGGAAAGACATCTTACACTGCTGATGTCACTCCTTGGCCTAATAGTAAAACATAATCCCAAGGCTAAATAGTGAAATAGTGGATAACGTTTTCAGTGACAGTTATTTTGATGAGTTTTTCTCTAAATAATGAGAAAAATACCCAAAAGTATGTAGGTCACAATTATTACTTGGTAAATTACAACTTTCTTTTTTATTTTAAAAGTTTCTGCAAATCCCCTTTTGTGTGTCAGTTTCATTGTGTGAAGGGTAGTGATATCACAGAAATAAGTGGTTTTATCCACCTGTTCCTTCTGATAGTTATTATCCGACAGACTTAGCTTCTTTTTAAGGCCAGTTCTTGGCCATGATAGTAGCATGTTAGCTACACAAAAGAAGACGTTTGTCTATTTACTAAACCAGGAAGACCTGCACCCAATTGATCTAAAAACTATATCATGTTTTGTAGGTATTAGTTTATTTTTTTAATTAATTTTTATTGGAGTATAGTTGATTTACAGTGTTGTGTTAGTTCCTGCTGTATAGCAAGAGAATCAGTTACATACATATATATATTATCTTAAAATAAGGCCAAGAATTATAATTTTACAATATTTACATTTAAAAATCAATCTTTCAGAAGTCCATGCCTACATCTTCTAATCTTAGAAGTGCCACTACAAGATTGACTTTAAAGAAAACCATGCTGCAAGAATTATTCCTGTGGTGATACATGATTTCTGTCGATGGAATCAGAAGCTGCAGATGGATCAGTTAATACTGTGCAGAGTCTTATACTACACCGTCTTCTCAGGGAAATGAAACAGTATGGCAAAGACCTATAAATGATTATAAATATAAACCTGCTTTTACAGTAGGTTTGAAAGATCTTCACTTTACTGAGGAGAAAACTGATGTTTATTTGAATAAGCTGGCAACATTACCTACATGTCAAGTTACCTTACATTTAATTTTTAGTAGAAATGAGATATGTCTATTTGCTAAAGATCAAAGACAAGCCAGTGTTCACATCAGGAAGAAAAATTAGCAAGTGCATGAATCAGGTTGTATTTATGTAAGATAAGGATAATGATGGGTTAGCCTAAGTAAGAACTCTGCCTTGATTATAGTATTAGCATTTGGAAATAGTAATTACCTGTTAACAGAAAGCAGATGAAATGCAGATAATTTTTGCAGTTTATAATTGTTGATATTAGTAAGGCTCAAGTCTTTCTCTTTTTTTTGGCTGCGCCGAGCGGTATGTGAGATCTTAGTTCCCCTACCAGGGATCAAACCCATGCCCCTGCAGTGGAAGCTCGGAGTCCTAACCACTGAACTGCCAGGGAATTCCCTCAAGTCTTATTAATAACTTTAATGATGTCAGAATATGTTTACTACAGCAAATTATTTGCTCTAATAAAAGAAATATGGCCAAAATCCAATTAGAGTGTGTAAATGTTTATCTCCTACAACATATCTTATAATCTACTTTTTGGCCATAAGATGTATGGCAATAACATATTCAGAGATAAATATTTTAAGGACATTAAATTATTGATTACACATTAATCAATATGTATAATAAATAATGAAGTCAGACCTAGTTTCTAAATAGAATATTTTATCCCCCAAATATTTTATTTCCCAAAACATACTTTTAGGCTTACTGGCAGACTAACAAGCTTTAATCCTGCTCTTAGAGGTTCAGAATGGACATCCAAGAATAATTCTATTACCAAAAAGTTTTACAGAAAATCGGCCTTATTTCTTTGTGCTACTAGAAATTTATTTATGAGACAATTTTTACTGTAATTGACCTTTTTTGAAAATATATATGTTTATTTTATTTTTCTGGGATTAATAAGACTATATCCTTTATTTCTAAAACCATGTTACTAACTAATAGGGGAAAATTAGAGGATTAATATAACATATAAAAATGTTTTCTAAATTACACCTGTTACTTGATGTAAAATTAAAAAATGGAGACTATTGTTCAAAGAAAATAGTTTATGTAAACCCTGATTATTTGTACAAGTTTAGTATGATTAGATAACTAACCACCATTTTAGGAGAGAAAAAGCTGAATTTGTTTATACAAAATCATAATCTGGCCAATTCTGGACATTTCTACCTTACTATAAACTATTTTTTTTTAAAGATTGATTGATTGATTGATTGATTGCTATGTTGGGTCTTCGTTTCTGTGCTAGGGCTTTCTCTAGTTGCGGCAAGCGGGAGCCACTCTTCATCGCGGTGCGCGGGCCTCTCACTATTGTGGCCTCTCTTGTTGCAGAGCACAGGCTCCAGACGCGCAGGCTCAGCAGTTGTGGCTCACGGGCCCAGTTGCTCCGCGGCATGTGGGATCTTCCCAGACCAGGGCTCGAACCCGTGTCCCCTGCATTAGCAGGCAGATTCTCAACCACTGTGCCACCAGGGAAGCCCTATAAACTATTATTAATCCAGGATGATCAGCAAGACCCAATGGAAATCAGCTCTGATGTCAAGAAAAAAAGAATTTTTCTGTCAAACTGGATATTAGGCATTGCATAGAGCAAGTAGGGTTGAAGTAGAACCAAAATTTAGAGGAGAATTGAAGTTCAAGAAGCTCATGTCATAAGAATCAGAATCCTAGACTGGAAAACCAAGCAAGAGGCTAAGGCAGAGGATTTACACAATGTCAGACTAGAGCCAGGGCTTAAAAGTTATGAGGCCATGGAACAAGACTATACATCTGAGGGAGATACATGGAATGCTAGTGCAAGCCCCCAAGAGGCAGTGGGTTACCAAGTCTTTTGCTTTCTGAGTCAAAGGACTCACATTTCTGTACATTCTGCTTCAGTCAGAACTAGTTTCAGGGTATTGCCCTGAAAGGCAAGTCAGCATTGTGCTCAGTGGTTGGGTGACTCAGACCCTCCAAGGCTGTAAGAGAGTGCTACAAAGACATTGGGAATGGTAGAAATTATTGGGGTAAGAGTAAAGGAGAGGATTCAGTCATCTTGTTGAATCCTATCCAACTGATGTAGCCATTGTTGCTTGTAATTGGAATCAAGCCTTGCTGTAGTGCTGCTGACCAAGGCAGAGGAAGCACCATAGTAATAATGTATATGCTTATTAGTCTTCAGAGCCAAAACACACTAAGACATTTCAGGAGAATACCACATCGGGGTTGTTTACGTGAAAAGACAAAACTACTTGTTTATGTAAACAAAGAATAAGAAATCCACTCTGCAAACCATCATTAAGCACCAAAATATAGATCATGAAAAGGAAAACTGTTGTGTGACAGTAACATTCTAGGTATCCCAAACAATTTTTATTGTATTGACTTCTACCCAGTCTTTGTTTCTACCTACCATATTCATAGATGATTTTTTAAGTCAAGTTGATTTTTAAATCCAGGTTGTTTTATAATTCCAGGCTTCCTATTCATTATCTTTTTGAGAACATTAAGGCAGAAATACCACTGAACAGCATTTACTCTGAGGCTTGAAAATAATGTCTTCTCTTTCTAAAACAACCTGAAATAGCCTCTTGTTAGAAAAAAAATCTCCCTTCTGCATCCTTTCAGCTTCTGTCTAGAGCATGATCTGTCCAGCTTTTTTTTTTTACATACAACACACAGTAAGAAATATATTATACTTTTAACCTAATATACATATGCATAAGTACACATAACTGAAAAAAATTTTTACAAAAAATACTTATCCACTCAGATATTTTCTTTTTTTCCTAATAGGATTGCATTGTCAAACAGGGCAAAACAAAAATCACCCACTAAATGGGTCATGATTCTCAATTTGAATGGCGTTGCTCTGGGATAGGTTTCTCCTACATTTCTTCCTTACCCAAATCACTCTCATACCTAAACTATAAAAGCCTGAGAATATGTTCTGCTTTTGCCTATGATTATAGTTAAACTGAAAATAGTAAATTACTGCACACATTGTTGGCATTTTTCTTAAGGCAAATTTTTAAGGTAAATCAATGTGTTGTAATAATATAAAATGAAATTAAGCCATTCAAAATTAGAAGCAAATAGATTTCTCTAAATTGGCATCCTGTATGAACTCAATAAATAATTCTTAACTGATTACAGATCATTTCCCTATAAGTATCTGTGAGTGTCTAGAGGACATTGTGTGTTCTTACTTAGGATATAATTATCTGTTAAGTTTCTAGTTAATGTAAAATTTACAGCTTACAAGTGGAATATTATATATGTAGGTGATATATTTCTTCACATCTTTAGATAGAGTTTATTAAGTTAAGTCTGAAGTACCTTCCCCTTTAGCACTGTTTTCCAGCACAGATCACTAACCGCTAATGGAATTCATGTTAATATGAAATTGATAACTGAGCCAAACATGATGATTTAGATTATAAACTTGAATCCAAGTTCGGGAAATGGCCTGAATTCATCTAATTATGTGTCAGAAGCCAATTTACGTTCAATTATTTCTGTGCATGCAGCTCTTTTAATTTATGAATAAAATTTAACTATAAAATTATCTCAAAAATGAAAAAACAGATCTGGAACAAGTAAACTTTTGAAAAGAAAGAAAATAGAAAAGATGGGGTTTTCTTCCTAGACAGATTGTTTAAATTGTATGTCCTCTGAAGTAAAAATGACGTTTTAATTTTAGGAGAGTGATGATAGTAAGTCACACAGTTATTAAGTTGGTGAAGCCAGTATTTGAATATAGAGTATAGTTCTAATACCAGAACCCAGGAGCTTAACTACTATGCTATATAATCTTCCACTGTGCTATCCTATGATGGTACCTTTTTTGAAAGGGATTTTATTCTTTTACCTCCCTTCCCCCAAAATAGTTACATTCATATATCTTTTGGGGATGGGAAACATTAAGATAACAAAATTTAAATTGACAGATTTTAATTTGTGTTAATTTTTTTAAATTGGGGATTGATATTACTACTTAGAATCTATTTTGAAATGCTTTTCTTAAGACTTCATGTACTGCATTTTGTTTTGCCTAGAGGCATCGTTTTAAATGTAATTACATTTTTAATAATAATAGTATGAACCTATTTTGTAGAAACTGTGAGCAATATATAAAGTATAGGGAAGGATATAAATACACATAATCCTACCACCAAGAGAGAGAATTTAGGCTAAAATTTTGGTGTATCCTCCTAATGTATGTTTGATTGTTTATAATGTTGAGCTCATACAGCATATACAGTGTTAGTTTAATGTATCAACTGTGTATTGTAAAAAATAAGAGAGAGATCTCACTGTGCAGAGGACACCACGTTCTGTAGGCCTCCAAATTTTTACATCGTACAAAGTTGCCAGTGGAGTATAATAAGCACACCTTACCCTGCCTCCCATTCCACAAATCCATCTCACTCTTTTCAGCCCCCAGATATATACAATTTTGTGTGCTGCACTTTTCACTAGTTACATAGTTATTTTCTCATGCTATTAAGAGCTCTTTGAAAACATTTTAATGGTTGTATAATCTGTATTTATAGATATGCTGTGACTTAAGAATTTCTCTATTTGGGGATGTTTAGATTTTTAGAATATTTTGTCAGAGACACATACTCAGTAATACGAAGCAGTCCAGGTGTGGGAGCATAGTGCTAGACCCATACAAGTACTTGCTACCAGTACTATGTATGTGGAAAGTCATTCCATTTGTTTATAAAGAGCTTCTCTGTGTAATCTTTAAAGAATTTGTATTTCCAGAGCTATAAACCATGATGAAAAGAGGGACAATATAGGCCAGAGAGGGAATAATAATAGTAGCCCTTTTTTTTATTTGCACAGTATTTTATGATTTTCAGTGAACTTTCACAAGTGTATGTTATTTAACTTACTCTTCTCAATTCCGCAAGGAAGGAAGTATTAATCACACTTTGTAATTGAGAAATTGTATTAGTATGAACTCCAAAAAAGAAAGTTTCCTAATGGACAATAGTTGCTTCTGTACAAGCTTCAATAACTGACTCTCCGATAGTAGAGGATTCTTTGCTTATTTGTTTGTTTAGTTAATGGATCAGAGTGAAAATATTACCCTAAAGTTGGATCTACTCAGGGTTGAAATTTAATGCTTTTCAGTATTTTAGCAACCATCAAATGGCCCAATCTAACTTTTTTTGTACTTCCGGAAACGTTTAGAACTATCCTTTAGATATGTTACAGAGAAAACAGGCTCTTTTCCCAAAGTAGTATTAATTCAGAACACAAATTCAGTACAGTCACATTTTTTTAACTGAGTCATATTTTTGTCAAGAAAACATTAGACCTGTGCTTTAATAAATGACAATCTATTTCTAAAATTAGATTTTCTTTAGGAATCCTTCACTAGAATATGTATAATGTTTCTTGGCTTCCTTCGGCCTATTGATGTGAACTGAAGTTTGGAGAAACTTTCTGATTTGGTCTTAGTTCTTCCTAGTCAATTTATATACTCCAGGAATGGTAGAGCACTCAAAGAAGGGCTCATATATAATCAGCAAGCATCAGAATTGATGTTGTTCATCTGAAAATTGAACTGTCTATACTGAAAAAACAGGTTAAAAAAAAAAAGAATTCATTTGTATACCCACAAACTGCAGTTGCGGGAGTCAGCTAGCTAATCCTTAGGAAAAATAGCTCATCTGAGTGGTTATCCCCATTTTAATTTTTTTTTGTAACAAGATAAATCAATGCTTTATTTTGCAGCTTTAATGCAAATTTAAACTACAATGAGATACTACTTCGCATGCACTAAGATGGCTATAATCAAAAAGACAGACGATAACAAGTATTGTTGGTGGTAATATGGAGAACCTTGAGAGAATGTAAAACATGGCTTATGAGAAGATAAAATGGTACAGACACTTTGGAAAACAGTTTGATGGTTTCTTAAAAAGTTAAATATAAATTTACCATATCACTCAGCACTTTCACTCATGGAGATGTTTAACCCTAGGGAAACGAAACATGTCTATACAAAAACTAGTACACAAATATTCATAGCAGTATTATTCACAATAGCCAAAAAGTGGAAACATTTCAAATATCCATCAACTAGTAAATGGATAAACAAGATGTGAAACATCCGTCTAATGGAAAGCTACTTAGTAATAAAAAGGGAATAAACTACTGATACATGTTACAACCTGAACACAAGGGACTACATATTATATGATTCCATTTCTATGAAATGGAAATTTTTACCTCTAGAAAGGTAAATGTCCAGACATTATTCTGGGAGATAGGAACAAGAAATGTTTACTAACTTAGCTTCAGTTGGACATCTTCCTGTGTTCAAAAAAAAAAAAAAGGAAACTCTTTCCTTCTTTAGGGGCTTCACCTATGCTCTTTTCTACACCAGGAAAGCTGGAAAGTTCTCCCTCTTCTTTACCTGGCTAATATATGCCAATACTTCAGGTATCAGCTTAAATGTTGTATCTTCAGAGGAACTGTATCCTTACCTCACAATTTAATCAAGCCTCATTGTGACACTATCTTTTAGCACCCCTTGCCGTCTTTTTATAGTATTTATCACAACTGTAAATCATTCATTTATCCAACAAGTGCTTGTTGAGCCAGACAGTATTCTAGTGTCGCCTACAGGAGAAAACGAAGCATGGAGCACATTCTAGTGGGGAAAGACAGATAATGAACAAATAAGCAAATATGTAATACATGAAGAGATAAGCGGTAGGGAGTACAGTAGAGCATGGTGAGAGAGAGGTTGGGGGAGGGATGTCATTACCTATATAGTATCTTCAGGAAAGTTCTATAATAAGATGACATTTGAGCAGAATGAATGAAGTTGAGTTTCAGTTTTGAATGAAGAATATACACAGCGTTCAATGTTAGTACTTTCTTGGTTTCCTCTTTTTCTTGATAAATCCCAGTCCTGTAAATCAGTATTCTCCAATTTTTGAATGATTTGATGTTGTATCTGATAATTCTTCAAAATAAGAGATACAGAAAATGCAAATAATTTAGTTAATCTCTTACCAATTAACATTTGTGAATTTGTATTCCATAGTATCTTACTACTCCAACCACTTTGGCAAGTTAAAAAATAGCATTTTCTCCAAAACGGCAGAATCATTTTACGGTGTTACCAAATTCTATCCCACATCTGAAAAAACAAAACAGTGGTAATTTCTTTTGTAGAGATGTCAAGGAGTAAGAAAAGAGCCTCATTTACTAAAAGTAGAAAAATAAACTTTTAGACATAGTGAAATTGAGACTTTCTTAAACATCATACAAAAACACGATTCTGACTACTCCCCTTCCCTTCCTCCCAGAGTCTTATCAATCTACTCGTTTTGATGTTCATCTTTTATATCTGTAGAGAGGCATATGTTACCTATCAAGAGTTATTTTTTATTGGTAAGGACATTCTTGCATATCTTCAGAGACAGAATATCACTTTTATAACCTCTCCCTCCCTTTCCCTCAGAATTTGGGTAAATTTCTGAAGTAGACAAGAAAAGCTGGTTGGTAGAAATGATTGTGAATCAGAAATCTGGTCTCTTTTGTCCTAGAAACTCCTTTCTTTTCTTCTCACTTTTAATATGTAAAATCCTCAGTAATGTTTTATTATTCAGGTGTTTTCTGAAACAAATATATCTAGGGAAAGAGGTTGAAAATGGAGAATGCTGTTCTTTTCATTATTTAATATGCAGAAGGTTGAGACTAAAGATAAGTGGGGAAATTAAGCAGAAGAAACTTGTTAACAAAAAGAAAACAAATTTATGGAAGATATAAGCAATCATATGGCATTTTATCATTGTGGACTAAGTTTTGTATGCATCCTCATTTTTGGAATTTACTAATTATAATAGATTTTGTAAATCCATTGGATTAATGAGATCGTAAAAAACAAATGATACAAGCAGTTGCCTTCTGAGCACAATCATAAGAATATCCTTGAGAGCTATTTAAGTACAGTGTATGGATTCCCAAGCCTCACCCCAGATCAAAAGAATCAAGACAAGCCCAGTGTTTTTATTTAATCAACCAACACCAAGCCATAGATTCGCACCTTTGAACCACTGTTCTAAACCATTCAGTTTGTAGCTAATAATAGGAGATGGTACATTATATTTTTTGCCAATGAGATTGGTTTTAATGCATCCAAGTTATTGTTGTCTCCTTCAATGGAGTCAGTTTTCAAGACATACAATGGACTAAGCCTTGTGACCTTATAACATTGCCCAATTTTGTTTTTATTTTTGCCTTACTGAAAAGTTTAACCAAGCTTGATACCCCACATAGTTCACCAGATATGATTTCAATACTGACAGAAATATAATCCAGCCTCCAAGGATTGAGTGACAACATTTAGATTATTCAAAAGATTGCATGGCGGGCTATGAAAATCGTATTGGGGGTGTATGGTAGGCTGTGAAAATCCAAGTGTTAAAGCAGTGTCTGCATCGTCGATGGAAAACACTTACACATTCTGGTTTGTTTTTTAAAAATCAGTCACACTATTTTAAGTCTCATCTCCTCAATGGAATTATAGTACCTTGACTGCAGAAACCATGTGTCTCACACTTCTTTGTAATCTCAGTGCTTGCACAGTACCTTACTTAGAATAGTCACTCCTAGCACTTGATAATATTTCCCCACTAACGATGTCTCTGCACAGAACTAATGAGCCTTTTCCTGTTACATTTTGTGATGAACAACACAGACTTGTTAGGGCAGTCGTGTTTGTGATGCTGCCAGTAGTTCTAAAGTGATCCAACACACCCGTAACATTGGTCTTATTACTAACAGATTGTGAGCCAATAGGTAAGCAGCAAATACTATTCTAGAAATCTTGATTACCCCTCATGTTCTCTTCATTTTTGAAATTACAGATCTTGCTTTCAAGCTTTCAGTGTTTTTATTCAGAAGAATATTGTCCCTAGCAAAAGTCAAGGGTAACTGTTTAGCAGCTTCAAGTCCATCTTTCACATGTATTCAGTGTTCACATTTGGAAACAGGCAGGATTCTCATAGCATGCAAAACTACAAGGGGAAGAAAGGAATAGAAGTCATACAAATAGGAAATGAGTTTTTTCCCTAAAAATTAAATTTCTCCATCTGTTAGTATACTGGATGTAGTAAAATCCTAGCTATAATTTAAGGAAATATGTGTTAATTTAAAATTTTTGAAATCATTTATTTTGGGTGGATAGAGATATATCATAAATTAATATACCAAATTATTTTGGATTTCTTTCAAAAGAATAAAAACGCCCTAAAGTTGAGAAGGTCAACCAACTGTACATTTCAAAATGTTTTATTCTTTCTCTGGACTTATTAATTTAGCCTTTAATTAGCATAGTCATTTAATTAATCTAGAATTTAATGTATTTAAAGTAAAAAAGATATTTTACAGAACTTCCTTTCATGTACTGAAATGCCTGTTGAGATATTTGGAAAAAAAATTTTATATTGGATTTGAAAGTTCTCTGAATTAGAAATGTTTATTTTTCTAATTTTTATATTATAGTCTCTTATAATTATAGGCAAATTATAAACAACATAGCCTGTTTATCAATAATTGACATTTGGGCATAACTACAGTGTACTGAAACCATATTCAATTTGTGCATTTTACGTGAATTTGTTTATGAACTATTTTACGCTGGAAGGTGACAATCACAAAAACTATAAATGCATATGTATTGTTTTGTTTTGGTTTTATTTTTGTTTCTTGACAAACATTACCTTAATTTCACTTCCACAAAATAAAATTTTAGAAACTCTCTTTTATTATATTTAAAATCTGTGACTAAGTGCAGAGCCTTATTATGCCTTTAAACATGGTTTAATTCATTATTATGAAGTGACTATCCAGGGGTGTTTTAATCTGCATAATCCAGAGCATATTATCACAGGTATGTTTAAGTCGGAATTCTGTGACTCTCTGGGGAAATGGAGTACAGACCCTTGAAACTGCTAATTTGAATCTAATTCAACAGAATTAAGATTTTCAAAGAAAAATTTAGAAGGAAGGACAGTTCTGAGCCCTTAGAAATACCCTGCAGAAATAGAAAACCTCCTTGCTATTCGAGGAAGGAGGTGTTTGAGCTCTTTTCTCGTAGGGTGGTTTGTGGACTGCTAGAAAGCAGTGTCATATTGTCCTCTGACTCAGCCCCAGAGAAAGTTTTCACAATTTCCTTCATCATCATAGATTGCTCTTTCTTGACATATATCTAAATCATGTTAGGTATCAGGTAAAGCTGTTTTATTCTTTCCTACCACTCCCTAATCCTCATCAGGCTAGAATAGGTGATCCTGCTCTATGCAATCCTGGCATACTTGTACTGCTCCATTCACATAGCAAAACACTAAGACAACTCATAGGCACTTATTCAAAACTTGCTCATTGAATAAATAAACTTTAATGATTTTGTAGTCCAGTCCTCCCATCTCACACATTGGGAAATTGAGTCGCAAATGGTTAAGTTATTTGCACAAATCACGCAAGAGAACAGAAACTAAATCACACGGTTGGGAAAAGTCTGTGAGTTTGGAACTCAGGTTGGTCAACAGCATTGAAGGTTTTTTGTTTTTGTTTTTTCCTTACCCATATCAGCTGCACTGAAGTTGACAGTCCCTAAAAGAGGTAGGGCAAAGCAGCCCACAGCGCTACTATGTCATGAACTAAAGAAATACAGGAATCAAGCAAAAGTAGTAAGAAAAAAAACCCCTGTTGATATTATTTTAAATGTGAATCTGTATACAAATGTTGAAAGCTTCTTGAAAGTATGGACATGTCCTGTTTTTCTTTCTATACTCCCTTCCATTTTGTAATTGGATCAACGCCCCGATTTTTATCATTCTAATAATAATAACAATAATAATAATAATAATATTTGTTCCGCTAGGATGTGAGCCACAAGAGAGCAGAGACCATGCCTCTGTTTTGGCTTTGGTATGCCCAGCACCCAGCACAGGGCACTTAGTATAATAATTAAAGATGAGACTCCCCAAGGAATTCCAAAAACTCAAAGAGTAAAGAGTTCATTTAAAAAAAGTGACATTGGATCTTATCAGTCTAGAAGGTCAGCTTAGTAAAGTCCTTTAGTGTTTTTATTTCCTATTTATTATCTAAATAAGCTTGTATTTGTTTTTGTCCTCTGTTTTATTTAATAAATTAATAAAGAATTAATACATTCTTTTTCAATAGTGAATTAACAAATTAGTGTGTTAAAATTCACACTGATGAAGAGAAAGCTGCCACTCAGTAGAAGGAAAAACAAATAGATCAATATAGTTGCAGAGGATCTTATCCAAAAAAACAATTTAAACAAAAGATTGAAAACTATAAAATCAAATCTGCATATTTTCATGTGATTAGTAAGTCTACTAATCTTTGTTCTACCTGTGTAACATAAATCTTAATCCAGCAAATATTATTCTTTAATTCAATTTTATATGTTACTTTTATAATCAAATCCATGATGTTATAAAGACATTGAGTTTTCAACTTCTAGTTTTCCATTTAATTATTCTTATCCAGCATTGAGAAGCAGCAGTTCTCCTAAAACAGCTCTTGGATTTTTCAACAGATGGAAGTTTATCTTATATCAAAACAAAGCTTCTATTTCAGTGTAGTCCTGCCTAAAGGCAGGAGAATGGACTAGAAGACTTCTTAAAGTCCCCTCTGTATCCCTATATTTTATTTGTGAATTTCACTGCTTTTTTAGTGAGCCAGAATAGATGGAGCCTACAGTGCCCATAAAGGAAGATAGAAATTACATACTTTGCTCATCAACTATCATGCATTGTTAAGTCATTTTCACCTTTATTATTGAAAAGTCAGGCCTTAGGAATATAATAAACAAATGTAATACTTTAAATAAACTTACTGTTTCTCAGTCCTTTAGAAAAAAGTTCTTATTTCTCCACTTTACGTTTAGACTGTTCCTACATTATTTTTATTGTAATTGTATTGCCAAATCAGGTGTGAGATTAGATGTTGGATGTTACGTGTAATCTGCACAGAAATCAAATTATTTAACCTCTAAGCCCACAATAACCCCTCCTGCTGGTTTGCTGTTAAATATTCAGTATTTTCTTGTCATGAATACAAATGGAGGACAAATTAGAATCTACAGACAGCTGACCTGAGCTTCAGATTAGAGACTGGGGGGGTTTGTGCTGTTTCAAATGTTTTAATTATCATAGTCCCAGTAGCCAGTTGAAGGACACACATAAAATCATTTTTTAACAAAAGAAAAAGCTTCATCTTCCTTTTTCTTCTTAATATGAATGTTTGAGTGTGATTACATTTGCACTTCCATTGGAACTATGCTAATTTGCTGCATTAAATTAGTTCTATTAGCAATAATAATTTTTTAAATCACTAAACATTTACAGTAATATTTTCAGTTGGCATGTGCTTTCCTTGTAGCTAAGATGATGTATACTCCTCATTTTATTTCAGACAATAGATCTGTGTTTACTTTTAAAGCCTAATTTAGACAACAGGTCTGGCAGTTCACATTCAATGTGGTGGAAATATATAGAAATAATGGACCAATTTAGACGTGATAACATGTATTTGCACCAGTAAAGCATAGAGAACCCAAGTAAAATGAGCTAGAAAGATCATTCTTGGAATTTAAAATATTTGTTTCACAGTTTGAGATTTATTTTTAAGTATTGCTGTTTAATTGAAAACATTTACAGTTTAGAGTTGAAAAGTTATGAAGTAAGTAGAATGTTGTATTGGCTGATGAAATAAAATTTTTATGGGCGTTTACATAGCAAAGAAATATACTTTTAATCTTTAAAAAGAAATTTAAGTAAGTTTTTTTAATTTTAAAAGTAACTTTACATTAATATTTATTCCCAGGAATATATTATTCTGATGTCTACAGTCTTGAATTTGCATTTTTTGTTTCTCGTATATGTTTGTGTAATGTTGCTTTGATTAGTTACGGCCGACTAGGAAGCAGTGAAACATTTTTATATACTCTTGGGAAATAAATTTGGCAGAAAATCAGCAAGAGTAGATTTAATTATCACTCTGAGACCTTTTCCTTTTCTAGCTTAGTGATCCTGAAACTCCATGTGTCTCACTGAAATCTGTGTGGACACTAAGCTTCGCTTCCCAATTTGTTCCTCCACGCAATGATAAGCCAGGCAATTACTGGTTTATTGATTTTTCATCATGGTAAATTTAAAGTTGATTTTTTTCCTGAAAAGGCAGGGGTGATTAAGTGTTTCCCCTCAGTTTAGTATAAGAGAGCTATGTGGCAGAATCTAATATCCTGAGGTCAACCTCTGCAGGCAGATAATACGGTGTCTTGGCCACGTGTTAAAGAGAGAAATCAGGGCTACAAATGTGATAGGATATATGTGGAGACAGTTTAATTTGCTCCATTTATATGAACAAGTCATGTGGCACATGCTTGGAAAACATCATTTTGAATGGGCTTAGAAGTGAGGCCCACGTGGGTGGAAAGAATGAGTGAGTACAAACAAGAATGATGTTATTGGCTATTAAGGGAATTCCACTATCATTTTTAAATGAAAATAAGTAAACCATTGGTATATAAGATGTTCAAAATGTAGAATGAAATTCACATATACCATTATGAAGATTTTCTGGTCTGTAAAATGTAAAAATAAATAGCCTGTCATGTAAGAGAATCATGATTAAGCTTTGCATACTAGTTTAAAAAATATATAGTACATTCTCATCTCTTCAGGCAGTTCTCTAGCAGCAGCATATTTTTGTGCTTTTCAGTGGTAGAAATTTTTTAATCAAATACTAAATGTTTGATTCCAAAATAATTTACAAAATTCTTTAACAATATTTGGGAAAATATTAGTTCATAGAAGTTATTAATTACTAGTTGTAAATAGAGTATAGATAAATAAATAGACATTATTGTGGGAAGTTTTAAATCTGAGAATGGCAAGAAAGCTCGTCAGTAACTGGATTGAATATTTACCATAATTCTTATGTAAAATGGAAGTGTTCTAGTTTTAGCTTTTCCAGTTATAGCAAGCAAATATATTCACTAGAATATAAAATAGAAGATGCAGTTCTCTATGTGATAGTATTTCTTAATCTAGTATTTGAAAGCTAAATATTTTACCAAAATGTTGAACAAGTTTAACCAGGTCCTAAATCTACAGAGCCCATTTTTCAACTGGTTTTATTATTTTGCAGTATGATTCCTCAATATTTATTCGTTACCAATCCATGTTATTATACATATACTTTATCAGTATGATTCAGAAAGATTCTAATTGTGTTCCCCTGATAATCTAAGAATGAAGATTGTTGGCTGCTTCATGTATCTTGTTTACTAAAAAGTCCACATGGTTGTGTATCAGTCATTACCTGAAGTTAATTGTAGATTGTACTTTTGGCAAATAACTGAAGTAATTCCTCATCTTTAATATTCAAATGCTTTTATTTCTAAAAATGATGAACATTTAAATCCCTTTGAAACAATGGTGCTAAAGGCAAATATTTTATTATGTACATTAAACCAAGCTTAGTTCTGATTCTAGTATATCTTTTAAAATCTTCCACAAAGGATATAATATAAATATATTAAGATCATGAATAGCATTTGCTCTCTCACTAAGCACCAAAGCAGCATACGACACCAGAGCTCTGCTTCTGATTGTGTCTTTTCCTGTGGATTAAAACTCACGTGGCTGGAAATAGATTGCACTTTCCAATCAGGAACCCCTTTTCCACTTATTTCATCAGTGTATGAACTCTGAAGTTTTGTGGGTTTTGCTTTTTCTCTCATCTGACAGTAACTATCTGGCTACTTTTTGAAATTGGTGAATCTACCACCTCAAAGCTACATTTAGAAAGATTTGTGAATTAATTTTAGTCATGTGGTAGATTTACATGAGCTTATCATTTTCCAATACAGGTTGACTCTTGTAAGTTAGATGGGCATGATTTTCACTAACCTGAAGATTTTCAGGTTAAAACAATAAAACAATAAAAATTACAAGAAAACATTAAAACAATAAAACAATAAAAATAAATAAAACAATAAAAATTACAAGAAAAAAACAATTAAAATTACAAGAAAAAATTTTAACTTCAATAAAAAAAAGTTTTCTACCTGGGTTGGTGTGAAGTCCACATGTGTGTAAAATATCCATACACTACTTAAATGAACTTAAGACATAATCTTAAAAGCTTATTTTCAAGCATCAGAGAAAAAATTAATTTTTGTTTCATCAAATGAAAACTTGACTGTTTGTCAGCCATACTGATTGTTATTTCTTCAGATATTAAGCAGTGCTGTACCACATCCTCATCCCTTCCCCAGAACCATTACAAATATTTTTGGACTAAGAAAATGGAAATATATTAGCTCTTTCTGTAAATGTCCTTCTCTCTGCTAGCCTTCAAGTAAACGTTAGTTGATTTTCTAATGACTAGTTGATAAGTCACATTCTCAGGTTCCTTTACCTGACTTCTAGTGTTGACTTAGCAGCAGTGACCTCTTAACAGTTAATGGTTGTTTAAACGGAGAGGTCAGTGTGGAAACTGGATCACTGCCTTGTTGTTTCATTCATAGCCTTCCATTAGCAAAACCCCAAATCTGTTTCAAGAACCATGTTAAATGGAAGGGCTCTAAAGATAAATAAGGCAAGGTTCTTCCTCTAAAAAAGTTTGCAGCCTGTTAGGTGTCATGTGCATAAATAAGTATAAAACAAAGTAGAAATAAGCTTCAGTAAAGAAATACAGGTAGACTGCCCGTGAGAAGTGGGGAGATAACTTGCAGCTGAGAGAACTGGGGAATGCCTCGAGGAGACTGCTTACATTTTTCAAATCTGTCAGTATGAAGAAGCCTGGAGTAAACATGCAGGTGGTGGGGGAGGTGAGAGAACAGTTTTTGAGTTTATACCAGGTGCTTATACCAAGGTACCAGTGCTGGTACCTGAACATAGGTTACCTGGTTTCAGCCCCACAACAACCCTATGAATTATGTATTTTCATTTTATAAATAAGGGAACGTGACAATTTAAGTGACTTATTCAAGGTCATACAACTAGTAAGTAGCAACTAGCTGGAATTTGAAAATTCATATCCTAACTTTATATTCAGAGCTCTTTTTACTGTTACAGCCAACCAGCCTACCTAGCAATTGGACCTTGATCTTGACTTCCACAGCAACATGCTCTAAACAGTACCAGTGCTTCCCAAGCCGGGCATACACCAGATTCACCTGAGGATAGTTTTTAAAATATTTAGATTCCAAACACTTTATATTTTTCTGAATTTTGAAGAGGTCAACCCAAGAGCCTATATATTTTCTTAAAGTTTCTCAAGTGATTCTGATTTTTAACCAGCACTGCTGCACAGACAGGCATTTGGAAACAACAGCTCTATGCAGTTGAACTAACTAGTTACAATCATGATTTACCACATACAAGGATAGATATATAGTCATGTGTTCATACTTAATCATATTTCTTTTTTTTATTATTATTATTTATTTATTTATTTTTGGTTGCGTTGGGTCTTCGTTGCTGTGCACTAGCTTTCTTTAGTTGCGGCAAGCGGGGGCTACTCTTTGTTGCAGTGCGCTGGCTTCTCATTGCAGTGGCTTCTCTTGTTGTGGAGCACAGGCTGTAGGCGCGCAGGCTTCAGTTGTTGTGGCACGTGGGCTCAGTAGTTGTGGCTCACAGGCTCTAGAGCTCAGGCTCAGTAGTTGTGGCGCACGGGCTTAGTTGCTCCGCGGCACGTGGGATCTTCCCAGGCCAGGGCTCGAACCCATGTCCCTTGCATTGGCAGGCAGATTCTTAACCACTCTGCCACCAGGGAAGCCCTTAATCATATTTCTTTTTAACTGGTCACTGATTATTTAAATATTCAATCGTACAATTTTGAAAGTGCCAAATTTTCCAAGTTTTTAAAAATTTCCAACAAAACTTGCAGAATGAGTGTCAGTAATTTGGAAGAAAACTCTAGAGACAATAGAGGAGCATCCTCTTAAGAAAGGCTGCCTCACAAATACCCCTGATGGCAAAGAGAACATTATTGTAAGCAAAAATGTAGACACCTACAACCCTAAGTTGAAAGATTCAGAAAAGTTGTATTTTGAATGTGGAAAACTTTTAGGAATACCCTAGCCAATTTGTTTCTCTTCCTTTGTCTTTTTATGTGTGTGCAAGAGTGATATGTAATTTTTAAAAATCTGTTTTCAGTCTAAAAGAGCTCTTTTAATAAGTGGAAATAAAAAATTCTAAGTTATAAGAAAGCATAGTGGAAAGCATAGTTGGACAGCTTTTTCTTTCTTACTGATGTGTAAGAGAATTGTGTACTGTAATCAATGACATCTTAGATTGGATAAAATATGAAATTAGTACCTGTATCACATTTTATTGTACTTTCATCATTTAATTTCTCTGTTATGACCTGCCATGGTCAGCTCAGCAGTACTTTGTGATGATGACTGACAAGAGGATATTTCTCAACCTGTGCTGAGCATATTGGAAATTTTAGACATTAAAGAGGAGGTGCTCAAATATGAGACGTTAGAGTATATTAAGATGTTATTAGAAACTTTAGTAACTCTAGCAAAGTGTCTGTTATAGAAATAAAATTCCCTGATAATTTTTAAAATAAAATTCATTTTCTTTTTGACAGGTGAAAGAGGCCATTCCCACATTAACCTCTACTGCTAAATGAGTAGTTTGTTTCTAACTAAGTTAAGCCAGGAGATGAGTCTCTTTGTTTAACACTTCTTAAAGTAAAAGTTAACATCCTACCTTTATCTAATTGCTATCAAAGACATTAGCCTATTTGGCTCTAGCCTGATTCAATTGCATGAGGTCATGCTGCCTAGCTGTAATAACTTAAAGTGCTTCACTTGGTGATAAGAAAATATATTAAAATGCTCTCAGGTTCATTAGTCATTGCCTAAGGTCATGCTTTATGGTCAGTCCATTTACTAAAGTTAGTTGTAATAGCACTGACCCAAACTTACATTTTTAAGTCTTTTGATACACGAAACATATTAAATTTTAAGAAATGATGTTTGTATTTTAATCCACTTAAAGAAAAGTTATTTATTTTCATTTTTACCACTTGTAGAGGAGCTGGAAATATATTTAATGATATCTTGTCACTAAAGTATACTTAAAACCTTTAACAACAACAACAACAAAACACTGCCATAAAAATGAGAGACTTTGGTTTAATTTCATTTTTACTATGATTTGAAGTCCTTTTCTATATTTTCATAAATAACCAAATGAGAGCAGGTCCCTCCAAGTCCACCCTTTGTGTCCCTCACGAGCATGTGTTGCTTCATTAGGCTGGCTCAACCACCTGGTGTGGAATCTTTGGTCTCAGGAGACTCTCTCAACATCTGGCATTAGCCATGATCTTTGTATATGTATGCTTAATCTTCTTATTGACATTTTATAAGAAAAAATAATGTGGGACAAATTAGGAAGATGTATAGAATATAAAGTGAAGCTATAGTGGATCTAATATGCCATAGTATATTTATAGTATATATATATAGGAAAACAAACCAGTAAATAGAAGATCAGTATGTCAAGTTAATTTATTTTAGAACTTAGCATGATATATGTGATATAAAAGATATTTATTTTATGTGGGATATTGTTTGTTGAGTTATTAATCTAGGGTCAAACTCCATTCATCCTTAAAAGAAATTATATATTTCAATCTACTATTAAACTATTGTAGTTTTTTAGTATCATTTTTAATAGATTTAAAAAATTAAGATGATTTCATGGTGAAACAGGAAAAGAGATTGGCATCTTATTAACTTTCTGAAAGATAATGTAGTTGAGTTTCTGAACTAGGGACTATTGAGATAATGTATGAAAGTGAGTGTTTTCTTATCACAGAAAAACCAAAGAACATTGTCCATTATGCGCTGAAAAAAAGTAAAAGGACTTAACTAGTTACAATGAAAACGTAAGTACTATGGCTTGTTTTTAATTGAAAACCTATTTCTTTAGTACCTTAAAAATTTTTAATAAATATAACAAAAACAGAGAACAACAAATGCTCTATGTTATCACTTATATGTGGCATCTAAAAAAGAAACAAACAAATGCATATAACAAAACAGAAAAGGACTCACAAATATAGAGAGCAAACTAGTGGTTACCAGTGGGTAGAGGGAAGGTCAAAGGGGTGAGATAGGGGTATGAGATTAAGAAACACAAACTGCTATGTATAAAATAAATAAGCAACAAGGATATAGTGTACAGCACAGGAAAATATAGCCATTATTTTGTAATAACTTTAAATGGAGTTTAATCTGTAAAGATATTGAATCACTATGTTGTACACCTGAAGCTAAAACAACATTGTAAATCAACTATATACTTCAATAAAAAACATTTTTTAAATAATAAACTGAAATTATTTTTAGTATAATTTTTTAAATTATGCTATGCATTTAAAATGAGTCCAAACAGGCACCTTGTGCAGAAAATAAAAGCAGCTTGTAGTGATGTGAAGTGTTGTTCTTTTGTTTGTGTATTTATAGATATAGTCATCCTTTGTAATAGTATTTACTATTTTTATTAGAAGCAAATGAAGAATGAATTATCAAATAAGGTATGGTTGTCATTTGTAACTATTTAATTTAGGTAAAGTAGACATTAGACTCCAAAATGTATATAGTTCCTTACGGTATGGGACAATGTTGAGATCACACGTAATAGATCTGTAGGTGAATGGAGAGAAATTTCTGCCTGGAGCCCAAGAGATGGAGACTGACTCTGATCTTAATCTGCTGACCTGCTGAGTGATCTTGATTAGTGTTCATATTATGCATGTACAGCTAAGATTATGAAGATTGTGCAGCTATTAAACGCATTGCATTTTTAACTTAATGGGACAAAGATTAACAGCAGCATTGAGCACTAATTTAATATAACAGATTCACTAAGTGTAATTTTAGCAGTTGAAGACAAACCTCTCTAATAATTGGAGTGGGGGGGAGTGGAGACATCATTTATTATTCTGATACTTAAGTGAGGTCAGTACATTAAATTATATGAAACTTCTGTTTTTCAATTATTATCTTTTGCTGCCCTATTTTGAGGTCAACTGAAACTGGTAATTTTATCATGGTTTTCTCAGTAATGTGATTTATATAATAGATATCTCATTTCCTGTTGTCCACTAGGAGATGGACCATAAGAAAGAACTCTAAAAGAAATAAAATAACAGCTATAACAGCACTTTAACTAAAAACTTCTTTGCCCATTAAAGACATTTTTTTTAATTTGGTAAATTTAAAATTGAGAAGTGTTCTTAGTGGAGGTACCTAATTAAGTAGATGTATAATACCCTATTTGTGGGGTAACTTAAACTGGCTTTCACAGCCACGTAATTCAGTTAATTTCAAAATTATCCAGGATTATTGGAATGCCAGGCTTTTTCTTTTGGGTTTTGTTTTGTTTTTGTTTTCTTTGCTCTTTAGATCCCAAATGAAGAACATTAAGGATTTCAATATAATTGACCTTGTTAAAATTGTATGTTTTTAACTGATTGGCAACTGAAACAGGACTTTAACTTAAAAGTTTAGATTGATTTTTTAACTTAAAAGTTTAGATTGATTTGGTTAACCACTTTGAGTGTATAACAGTTTACTGTTATTAGACAATACTGTCGTCTTTCATTGTCCAATTATATGCCAAAATAATGAAAGTGAAGGTAACTCAGTGTAATTTTCATGTATGATCACAGAATATACCAACAGTGAAAACCTTTAGTACTTTTGACACCTGGTGGTATGGGTTGGAACATTCTGAATAGAATGTTCTTATGTTCTTTATCCAGGAGTTTTGCCTTCTTTGTAGAATACAAAAATAAGCACACTATTTTGATGTGTTGAAGAGAATTTTTCATATCTCAGTAGTATTTGTTTATGAATTTTTTTTCAAAACTTCTCAGTTGTGTTTATTTAATATAAGCCTTTCCTAGTAGTGTTAAGTGATAATTTAAGACAGTTTTTAAAGTTATAATGTATTTTCAGTCAAATAGTACTCTCATTCTGAAATTGGACAATTTTGAACAAATCTAGCCAAAGCTACTCTTGGGCGGTTTTCATTACCGAATGCTCTCTAGATAGCTGCAGATGGTATAGGAAATGGATCTGTGTTCTGCTCCAGGACATACTCCAGAAGTAGGCTGTGGGGGAGGAGGGGGGAGAGCGTTCGCTTGTTATTGTCCCTTCCTTTTTTTTCCTATAAATAAACTGCCAGTAAATTCTCGTTAAATGACTTCCTATTCTCAGATACTTTTCCAGTTAACGTTTTATTTCTTCTTCCAAGTGCCATTTTGTTTCATCTCTTTACCATTAGAAATAAGTCACAAAATGATAGCGCTGGGAGAAATCTTAAAGATATCTAGTTCAGCTGTCTTATAGCTGTCTTACTTTATAACTAAGAATTCATTTTTCCCCATCTCCTTAACCCCCCACCCCAACTCAACAGAAATGTGCAGCGGCAAAGGGGAAAAAGCAAAACTAGGTCAAGGGGAGGAAGGTGTTTCAGAGAATATGGTTCAGAGAAAGAGGCTCTAAATGTCACCTTGCTTGAAAGAGTGGCCATTTCTAACAGGAAAACTCATTCTGGAGGGACAAGCCTTACGCAGCAACAGACAGAAAGAAGCAGTCTAGTATTTTATGTTAATTCACTCTGCTTAGTGGTTCCTGACCTGACTCTGGGGTTTTACAACAGTGTACACTTTCATTTATCTTCCACAGAGTTGGGGAATTCTGGGAAGCAGATTGAAGTAACATAAGACTTGTTAAATCCCTTTTAACAAATGCTACAAGAAGCCCTAATCATCACCTACTGAGCCAAAGCAGTAGGTCATTGTTCACAACTAAGCAATTGCTGAGTGAGTACCTTGCATTGTAGGTGCCAATAAACTTTCATTCTCCCAACCCAGGAGGAGAAGCCTTTGAAGCAGTTTTAGTCAAGTCCTGTATTCATGTTTTGAGGTTTGGACTTTTGTTTTCTGATGCGGCTGGAGGGTGGTGGTGAAAAGGGAAAGAGAAGTCTGAGCAGAGAATACAGGAAATATCTTTTGTCCCATACCTCATTTTAAAGAGGTGCTCCGTACATGGGTCAAACTAGAGAAAATAGATTTTTTTGATCTACCTAGCGAAGTCATCAAGAAAGACTTAAGACTGAAATGAAAGTCATACCTGAGGTGGCAAAAATAAAGGGGAGGGGGGGCTTGTTTAAAAGGTTTAGCAATGGAACTCTTGAAATTATTTTATTATTTCAATATTATCATATTCTCCCTTATCTTGAATGCAGTTAGGGAAAAATTAAAATATTGTGTATTCTCAGGGCTTACTCAGCAAACAGGGGAGCAAGATGGCCCAATCAGGGCAAAGAAACATACAGTGTGCCAAGCATGGGGCCTTATCTGTGTTCTCTCATTTAGTTCTATGTTCACAAGAATCTGCTAAGGGAGGTAACAATTTACAGATAAGGAAACTGAGTCTTGGAAAGATTGAATAATTTTCCTATAGTCACGATACTAATATGTCAAGAACCAGGATTCAGACTCAGTTTATATATCCCAAACCCTTGATTTTTTTTATATGTTGTCTCAGTACCCATAAAAAAAAAGAAAAAGAGAATGAACTTGGCTCTAAGCAACAACAGTTAACAAAGTAGAATATTTCTCTTGTCACAAAACCCACTAGTCATTAAATCAACAGAACACCTTCCTAGGTACAAACAGACATTTCTAAGATCCTTCCCCTCAAAAAGCTTCCAGCTTTGAAATTTAATTCTGTGGGTGCCTTTAAAGGTATATGCATAATCTTTATCACATTATGTGTATTTTCTTCATATAAAGCAGTATCTCCAGTGTGAATTATTCGTGCAACATTTGGTTCCTGATTATGCACACACTGCCCTCAGTCACTCAGGAAGCTCAGGTAATGGAAATGTGTTTTAATGACAGCTTAAATCAGAGGTCAGCACACTACAGCCAACCTGCCAAATCCAGCCCACCACCTGGTTTTGTAAATAAAGTACAGTAGGAACAAAAGCCATACTCATTGTTTACATATTGTCTGTGGCTGCTTTGTCCTACAACAACAGAATCTAGTAGTTATGACAGGGATATATGGCCTGCAAAGCCTAGCATATTGGAGTTTAGGCCTTTGTAGAAAATGTTTGCTGACCCCTGACTTAAATCAACAGCATGAGAAAGTAATTTTAATACCAAAATATAATTACAAATATAATTATACACACACATATATACTATCTCCACACATATATATGTTATAAAGACAAAGTATACAGAAAAGAAAAATTATCTGGGAATTAGTTTTTTTGTGGTATCTATGCCCCTAATTCACCCCTTACCTAACTTCTTTGTCCTGGATATTAAATATTAGTATCATATTCCTCATAATATGTATCTAGAGGTACAATTGGGACTTAAACTTTGTTTCATGAGTAGTTATTCTTCCTTTGAATAAGAACTTAGGTTTGATTTTTAAGTATTTGTCATATTTTTGCATACTTGAGAAAGGTTTCTATTTGAATACATCAGTGGTTCTCGAACTTTAGCGTGCCTCGAAATCACCTGGAAATTTATAGCACCATCCCCAGAGTTTCTGATTCAGTGGTTCTGAGATGGGCACTGATTACTGCATTTCTAAAAAATTTCCAGGTGAAACTGATGCTTTGGCCTTGTGACCACACTTTGAAAACCACTGGAATAAACCTTGAAGATGGTTATAGGGTAACGGGAACCCATGAAAGCATTCAGTGAGATAGCCTGAGTCTTCAGAAAATTTACCACACTTTGCCAGAGAGGGTCTACGGCCTTAAGAGGATTTGTTAAGTAGGAATGAAAAAGCAGAATACAAAATAGAATATATACTGTAAAATTAGTAATGGTATAGTCAACAAATGTAAGGTGATATGCAGTGGAAAAGTTGTGTTAAGAGTGGAAGGATGAAAGCTTCTTTGCTATTTTATTTTGCTACACTTGCTTTCTGGCCTTTCTACTTACTGACTGAGTGACTGGCCATATTATTTAATCACACTGACTTCAGTTCTTCATGTAAAAATGAAGAAAACAGTGCCTATCTCACAGGAATTTTGAAAGGACTAGCGATATGAAAGCCCTTAGTAAAGTTTATCCAAGTGTTAGCTGGAGGCTATGGAACTTCAAAATCTTGATTCTGGAATGAAATAGAGACTATATTTATTAGGAAATGATCCCATCTTTAGGATAAAAGAAACCTTTAAAATTTGTTAGAGGAAAAAGTTATCAACACTGACTTCACTGTTATTAAGTGTATTAGATTCATTTGTTAGGTATTTCATTTAAATTCTGAGGTTTGGCCTTCAAATTTCCATTAATTTGAACTGTTTAGACTTTTGAGGTTTTCATTTGTCATAATTGTTAGCTCTTGGGTATTACTAACACAAATATTGATATGTAGCTTTGGCCTGTTAGCTATCAATGGAAATCAGAAAATCAGTAAACATAATAGCTGTTCATTACATAGTTGATGCATTTGCAGGACTATGTTGAGTACTGTCAGTGAGTAATCGATTCAGTCAAAATCTATTACCAGATCACTGCCAGAAGTTTCTTATAATATACTGTTTTATTTATGACTTTATATAGCTACCACAGCACTTTTTTATGATGCAGTCTTTTGTCTTGTGGGATTCATACTGCTTATAATTTGTGGTCTTTCCACCCAATTGGAAACACCTACCACCTAGGAGGTATTGTTCCTAGATTAGCCCTCTCAGTATAAACAGGACTCCAGCTCTCAGGTCAGCTTCCACCCTAGGATTAATTTCATCTGGTCCATTCATTCAGCCAGCTTATGTTGACTGAATCCCTCCTATGTGCTAAGTACTGTGTGGGGACATATATCTGGGCTCTTTTGTAGTATATCAGCTAGTGGGGGAGAAAATGTATAAAGCAATAATACAAGGAGAATAAAATAAATGCCATGTTGGGGGTTCAAAGAAATAATTAACGTTCATCAGTAGGGATTTGGGAAGGCTTCATAGGGAGTGGCATTTGAGCCAAATTTTGCAAAAGTAAAATTCACTTTGTGAAGACTAGGTGATAGACCTTCAAGCCTGAGGGAAGAACTTGAAAAGAAGTATTGCATGCTATAGAAGCTTGTAGGAATCAGACTTATAGGTCAAGGAAGGATTTCTGGAGAAGGTAAATTCCGAGCTGAGAGTTAAAGAACAAATAAGATGAAAGGGGGAAAGGATAGAGGTGTTCCAGGTAGAGGACACAGCATTTGCAAAACCTAGAAACAAGAAAACATGGTTTCTCAAATAGTTGAGAACTGAATGAAACTTAGCATGGCCGAAACAAAGTGATGCATGTAGGGAAATGGTGCGCTCCAGGTATGGAGGCCTTATCATGCAGAGATTTACAAAGAAAAACCCTCCAGAAATTTGTTAGGGCAAGAGGTTTACCTACAGAGCATATTTTTTTAGGTGATACTACGAATGTCTGTTGTTCTAAAGCAGACATTTTATGGTCTTGAAAGTCCATAAAAGAGTAATGTTGCTTGTTGAAAGTAGATGTCCTTTTTTGTGTATAAAATAAAATGTGACACTTCTTGCTTTGTAGCAGGATTAGGATTGTTCTCTATCTAGGAAAAAAAGTTGCGGGGGGAGGGAGATTTCAAGAATGCTGAGTTTCGGGCTTCCCTGGTGGCGCAGTGGTTGAGAATCTGCCTGCCAATGCAGGGAACACGGGTTCGAGCCCTGGTCTGGGAAGATCCCACATGCCGCGGAGCAACTGGGCCCGTGAGCCACAATTACTGAGCCTGCGCGTCTGGAGCCTGTGCTCTGCAACAAGAGAGGCCGTGATAGTGAGAGGCCCGCGCACCGCGATGAAGAGCGGCCCCCGCTTGCCACAACTAGAGACAGCCCTCGCACAGAAACGAAGACCCAACGCAGCCATAAATAAATAAATAAAAATATTAAAAAAAAAAAAAAAAAAAGAATGCTGAGTTTCTAAATTTTAACCAAAAACTTGTGATAAGAATTCTTATCTCAGTTTTTAATCCAGGACATTAAGGATTGGTTTTTTGTTTGTTTGTTTTTTAATACTAGTCTTTCAGTGAGGAGTATTAAATTGTTTGGGACTTTATGTCTGAGATCTTTCGCCAACTTTAAAACTCTGATAACCAAGCTATATACATGACCCAACCATCTGACACCCTGTCATAAGGTCAAAAATCTTTCCTCTCTCTCCCCATCCTATTTATTTTCCTTCTCCTCTCTTTCTCATCTTTTTATTTCTTCTTCCTGTTTTTTCATGCCTTTTTTGTTTGTCTGTGTCACATTTGCCCCCTCACCCTCTCTCCTTCTGTATCTGTTTCTCCCCACCCCTCACTTTTCTTCCTCAACTCTCCACAACATATAGCTAAAGTCTGTGTTATATTTGTTATACTGAATAAATGTCATTTTGTTTCCCTCTTCTTTTAAAATACATATGGATGGGATATTTTACATTTCTCTCCAAATATGTTCTATTTTCATATATGTAAATATATATGATTTGCTTACTTATATATTGTATTTTTTTCCCACTATGGATCAGTGACATTTAACTGAAAAAGATTAATCTTTCCTCATTGACTATACACAACAGGCCAGGAGGAAGCTGCTAGGGGTCATCTTCAGTTGCTACCAGTGTCTGCAGCTGCTTTTAGCACAGGTTTGGTTAGAATATTTCCCTGGGGTCCCTATGACATAAAAGATATTAAATTAATCTGGGAAGGCTTCATGGAGGAAGCCTTCCCAGATTAATTCCATTCTCGATGGAATTCTTTGAAGCACAGATTTTTTTCATTTTGATGAAGCTTAGTTTATCTACTTTATTTTATGTTGCTTATGCTTTTGGTGTCACATCTAAAAAGACTTTGCCTACCCCAAGGTCTCAAAGGTTTACTACTATATTTTCTTCTAAGACTTTTATAGTTTTAGGTCTAACATTCTCTGTGATCCATTTGGAGTTCATCTTTGTGTACGGTGTGAGGAAAGGGTTCAACTTTCTTCTTTTGAATGTGGGTATCCAGTTGTCCCAGCCCCATTTGTTAATCTCATTCACTTTTAAACTATTTTTTTTAAGGATGAAATACATTCAGAAGTATTTATAGCATATATGAAAGTACAAAAATAACAATGATACAGACACCTGCGCTCATTTCCCAACTTGAGATGCAAAACAATGAAAACCCCTTCTGCAGTGTTCTCAAATCTTACCTGTCCTGAGTCCTGTGCTTGTTATTCTCTTGCTTCTCTGTATGGTTTCACATTTGTGTGTATTCCCAATAATGTAACATTTAGTTTCAGACGCTTTTTAACGTTTTATAAATGAAAACACAGTGTATGATTTTTTTATGACTTGCTTTCTTTTTCTGTTCAGCATTATGATATACATCCATAGTAATGCCTATAGTTGTGGTTTATTCATTTCACGGTTGTAAACTATTCTATTTTCTGAATATATCAAAATTTATTCATTCTCCTCTTGATGGACATTCGGGTTGTTTCAGATTTTTTGCTATTACAAACACTGATGATGTAAACATTCTAGTACCCCTCTCCTGGTGCACATATGCAGAAATTTCTCTAGGGTATATATGCCTAGGGATAGAATTGCTGAGATATAAGGAAGACATGTCTTCCACTCTACCAGAGAGTGCCAAATTGTTTGCAAAGTGGTTGGTGCCAGTCTTTACTCACACAAGTATTTCATAACATTTCTGGTTGCTTCACATCCTGGCCATACTTGATATTTCCAGTCTTTCTCATTGTTGCCAATGTGTGGTTTTATTGTCACAATGTGGTGACTATAAAATGGCATCTGATCTTGGTGTGAATGAGCATTTCCAAGATTACTAATGGAGTTGAGTATCTTCTCATGTGTTTATTGGTTTGGTGTTTCTTCATCTGTGACATGCTTATTCAAGCTTTTAATGCCTTTTGGTTTTATCTTTTACTAATTCTTGGTCAATTAATCTGTGTTGCAGATATCTTCTCTCTCAATAGATCTTAATTTTTATATATTTGACCTTATCAGTCCTTTCTTTTATGTTTTATATTTTTTTATGCCCTGTTTCAGAAATTCTTCCTTAATTCAAGGACATAAGCATATTCTCCTACATGTTCTTCTAAAAATTTTATCTTTCATGGTTAAATCTTTAAGTCACCTGGAATTGATTTTTGTGTATGGTGCACTATAGGGATCCATTTTTTTTTTCGTATAGGTAACTGTTTATCACAATATCATTTATTCAGTACTCCTTTTCCCTACTAAACTGCAAGGCCAGCTCCTTCATCAACCAGGTTTCCCAATATGTGTAGACTATTTCTGTCCTCTCTGTCCTATTGTATTGGTCAATTTTATTTATCCCTGTACTAATAGAGCATGTATTAGTTAGTTACTAGCTTTATAATAAGTCTTGACATCTGATAAGACGTCACCAGCCTCATTTTTCTTCTATGTGAATATTTTGGTTATTTTTAATCTTTGCTTTTATGAATAAATTTGAGAGTTTTTTGAGATTCACTAAATAGAAAAGTAAATAGACAGACTGACCAATTGATATCCTGGGATTTTTACTGAAATTACATTGACTCTGTAGATTGATTTGGTAAGAAATCATATCTTTATGATATTGTGTCTTCTTATCCTTTACTTAGGTCTTCTTTAGTGTCTGTTAATAAACTTTTACAATTTTCTTACTAACGGACTAGCACATAATTTGTTGCATTTATTTGTAGATGCGTTACATTTTTATGCTATTAAAATATTATTTTTTAATTATATTTTCTTCTCATGGCTGATATACACAAATGCAGTTGACCCTTAAATATTGATTTTGTACCTAACTAATAAATTATCTGTAGATACTTTTGGGTTCTCTATATAGAAAATAATATTATCTAATAATAGTGACTTTTTTGTTTCTTCCTTTCCATTTGTTATATCATTTGTTTCTTTTTAAAACCTTACTGCACTGACTAGGACCACAATACCTAATAGAAGTGGTGATAGCTAGCTAGCATTATTATCCTGTTTGTGGGCATAAAAATATTCTTTTTACAAATACCATATGCTAATGCATATATATGGAATCTAAAAAAACAGTACTGATGAACCTAGTGGCAGGGCAGGAATAAAGACACAGATGTAGAGAACGGACTTGAGGACACAGCGGGGGAAGGGGAAACTGGGACGAAGTGAGAGAGTAGCATTGCCATGTATACACTACCAAATATAAAATGGATGGCTAGCGGAAAGCTGCTGCATAGCAAAGGGAGATCAGCTTGATGCTTTGTGAAGATCTAGAGGGGTAGGATAGGGAAGATGGGAGGGAGGCTCAAGAGGGCGGGGTATGGGGATATATGAATACACATAGCTGATTCACTTTGTTGTACAGCAGAAACTAACACAACAGCTGTAAAGCAATTATACTTCAATAAAGATATAAAAAAAGATTTTTTAATAAAAATAAATTAATTAATTAAAATTTTTTTAAAATATATTGCTTTTAAACATTATACTGTTAAGTGTATTTGCCTTACATTTTTCATTTTGGTTTAGTTTGTAGGACAGGGGTACATTCTCTTTTTAGGTCAAAGATGTTTCCTTCCTTTCCTAGTTTGTTTTTAATCTCAAATAAATGTTGCACCTTGTCAAAGAATTTAGTTTTTTAGTTTAGTTTTTCTCTTTTAATCAGACGATGTTATGAATTACATTAACATATCTTCTAAAGTTGAACCAAATCTACGTTCCTAGGACTCATCCAACATGATTTTGATGTATTCTTTTTTTTTTTAACATTCCTTGATTTAATCTGTTCATATATTAAATTATACATATACATGTATGTATATTTGTGTACAAATAGATGTGTGTTACCCTTACCCTTTTTGCATCTGCATTCATGACCTGCTTCTACAGCTTCTCCCTTTTTGTACTATTCTTGACTGTTTTTGATAGCATGTTTGTGCTAGCCTATAAAATGAGTTAGGAAGTCAGTTTGTATAACATCAGAATTATCTTTTCCTTGAAGTTTTGGTAGAATTTTAATGTAAAACCTTCTGAACCTAGTGTTTATAAAATAATTTTTCACAAATGATTCGATTTCTCTATGAGTAGAGGACTTACTAAGACTATAAACTTCCTTTTTGGTCTTTGTGGATTCCTTACTTCATGTGATCTCAGCAATACATTTAATTTAATTTTTAAAAAAATATTTTATCTAGCATTATTTTTTCTTGTGTTCAGCAGAGGTATCATTTAGAGAATCTTATCCTCCATATTCTAGGAAACAGAAATCTTCATTTAAGTGTCATTCCTCTTCAGTGTGACTTACCACATCACTCCATTAAAACTTCTTTTTTCAAAATCACCAATACTGTCTAATTTGCCAAATCTAGCGGAATTTTTCTTATCACATTCAACCTTGCAGCAGCATTCAATGCAACTCACCACACTTCTTCTTGAAACATCCCTTTTTTCACTTAAAATACGGCATGATACTTACCTGATTTTGCTGCCAGCCCTGGCCAGCCCTCTCTCTTCCTTCTACCCAGTCTGCAAGTGTTTGTATTCGCTGGAACTCAGTTCTTTTCTATCTCTTTTCTCCTCGAGTGAATTTATCATTTTCCATTGGAGTAAATGCCTTGTATATGCTTATTACTTCCAAATTTATATCTTCAGCCCAGACTTTCTCTTCTGAACTCCAGACTTAGAGACTTTCTTTTTAAAACCTACAAGCATCTCAAAGTCATCATCTTTAAAACTGAACTCTTAATTCCACCCCCAGGTCTTCTTTGTCTTAGTAAATAGCACTACTGTTTATCTAGTTACTTGATCCAGAAACTTGAAAATCAGCTTGATTCTTCTCTTTGCCTCACTCTGTACAAAATTAGTGTCTATTCTTTATTTAAAATATGTCCCCATCTTATCTGTCACCCCTGATCTGCGTAGTCAACATCTCTTGCCTAGATCCCTGTAATAGCCTCACAATTAACTGGTTTCTCTACACTCTCTTGATGTGCTAGAGAATGACCATTGGCTACTTTAGACTGAGTGCTCTGGGAAGGCCTCCTTGAGCTGGCATTTAAACTAAATCTGAACAAAAAGCAACTTGCCATGCAAAGATCATTCTAGGTGGAGGGAACAGCTTCTCTAAAGCTCCTAAGGGGGAAGCAAGTTTAGAATGCTTAAGAAGGCCAGTGTGGCTAGGACAAGCGTTAGAGATTTGGTTGAAGAGTTTAGCAGGATCGAGATTACGTAGGATTTTGTCAGTAAGAGTATGGAGTTTGAATTTTATTCTAAAAGAGACAGGAGCTAATGGAAAGGGATAGTTTAAATTTAGGGGGTAAAAGAGAAAAATCAAGGTCTGGAGTTTGGTAATGATGTTAGGACCTAAAAATTTGAAGGTCATAAGCGTATAGATGGTATTTAGAGCTATGGGTCACCTAGAGAGAGAAAAAAAGAGAAGAAAAAGGGGCCCAGTCTGAGCACTGGGGCACCCTAACATTTAGAGGGGCCTGTATAGGAAAATGAGGAATTGTGACCAGTGGGGAGAAAGAAAACCTGGAGTGTAAGGTGTCATGGAAGCCAAATAAAAAAGTTTCAAGAATAAGGGAGTTGTCACCTTTGTTGAGTAATGGGTCAGAAAAGAAATAGAAATAGAATTCTGCTCCTAAAAAGGTCATCACTTAGTAGTTTCCAGGACAGTGAAAAGCTAGCTTTTAAGTACTCTGTAGAAATTCTTGAGAGCAATAAATAAGTATCTACCATTTTCCAAAGAGAGAGAGGGAGTCGTCTTCAAGGAGCATCCCTCCCCAATAAAGGAATGCCACATTCTTTAGCAATAGTAGCCTGTCTGTGTTCAGCTCATCATTCAACAAATACCTACTAGAGTCTCTGTGAATGCTTAGTATGACCCCAACACTTTTCTTGTTAGACTTTCAAACATCATTCATTCATTGCTCTTTGGCACATTGCTACTTTAGAGCAAAATTTCAGGATGGTTGATAACCTTTTGGACCAGATCCGATTCTCTTAGAGCTTACAGCTTTGCAGTATCTCTGACTGGACAGTCACAGAGAAATAAATATGTTCTCCCTCGCAGTCAGCGTATGGAGGAACAAGTAAACTTGTTTTGTTTACAAGGGACCTTCTGTCAGTCATCACTTCTGAACAAAGACTTTTTGCAGTGAGTAATTATCATTTAAGGTAGTAACTGGCTTTACGAATGTGTTTACTAAACAAGATTTTTAGAAAGACAGCAGGGAGAAATTGAAATTTATCTTTTAAATCCATTTTCTGCCTATTTTGGTAAAATGGCTTTCTGACGTGTTGGACAGTAATTGCTTCCGGGTACTTGTTTTACTGTCTGGCTAATCACTGTCTCATTGCTTCTGGATTATTGACCTCCTATATCCATCTGGCTGCCAGGATCAAGCCCTGAGTCAGCCTGTAAAAACTCTTCTTGAAATGTTTTAAATTAATTGTGGATTTGCAGTGGTTTCATTTTCAAAGGTTTATTTTTAGTGCTAATACTATGATATCCATTTTGTGATTATTAAGTGAATTCAGGTAGGCCTGGAAGTGTTTATGTGTATGTGTATTTGTGTGTATATATAAAATTTATATTTATATTTTTATTTATTTATTTTTAACATCTTTGTTGGAGTATAATTGCTTTATAATGGTGTGTTAGTTTCTGCTTTGTAACAAAGTGAATCAGCTATACATATACATATATCCCCATATCTCCTCCCTCTTGCATCTCCCTCCCACCCTCCCTACCCTACCCGCTAGGTGGTCACAAAGCACCGAGCTGATCTCCCTGTGCTATGTGGCTGCTTCCCACTAGCTATCTGTTTTACATTTAGTAGTGTATATATGTCCATGCCACTCTTTCACTTCGTCCCAGCTTACCCTTCCCCCTCCCCGTGTCCTCAAGTCCATTCTGTACGTCTGCATCTTTATTCCTGTCCTGCCCCTAGGTTCTTCAGAACAATTTTTTCTTTTTTTTTTTAGATGCTATATATATGTGTTAGCATAGGTATTTGTTTTTCTCTTTCTGACTTAACTTCATTCTGTATGACAGACTCTAGGTCCATCCACCTCACTACAAATAACTCAATTTCGTTTCTTTTTATGGCTGAGTAATATTCCATTGTATATATGTGCTACATCTTCTTTATCCATTCATCTGTCGACGGACACTTAGATTGCTTCCATGTCCTGGCTATTGTAAATAGAGCTTCAGTGAACATTGTGGTACATGACTCTTTTTGAATTATGGTTTTCTCAGGATACATGACTCTTTTTGAATTATGCCCAATAGTGGGATTGCTGGGTCGTATGGTAGTTCTATTTTTAGTTTTTTAAGGAACCTCCATACTGTTCTCCACAGTGGCTGTATCAATTTACATTCCCACCAACAGTGCAAGAGGGTTCCCTTTTTTCCACACCTTCTCCAGCATTTATTGTTTGTAGATTTTTTGATGATGACCATTCTGACCGGTGTGAGGTGGTACCTCATTGTAGTTTTGATTTGCATTTCTCTAATGATTAGTGATGTTGAGCATCCTTTCATGTGTTTGTTGGCAATCTGTATATCTTCTTCAGATAAATGTCTATTTAGGTCTTCTGCGCATTTTTGGATTGGGTTATTTGTCTTTTTGATATTGAGCTGTATGTGCTGCTTGTATATTTTGGAGATTAATCCTTTGTCAGTTGCTTTGTTTGCAAATATTTTCTCCCATTCCTCCCAGTAAGTTTTATTTCATTAATCTTTATGCACACATATGCACCCTTTCTCTAGCTAGTGGGTGACCAGAACGTAACAACTTGCAAACAAAGGCAAAAGCATTACTGGGGTTACACAAAGAAGAGAGTTGCAGATTTTTTTTTTTAATCGCCTCAGCACCTAGGAGTGAGCATAACCAATGCTTTTGGGGGACTATAAGGAGGGTACATCTTTCCACTTTCTCTCCGATGGAGGACTGAGTGGATACGCTCTCTGGCTTCAGTATTCATTTATGGAAAATTTGTCTTATTTTACTGTCATCCTCTAATAAACTGATGCATTCACTTTGCAAAATATAAGACTATGGAGTTATTATATGCACTTATAAACACACTTTTGGGTAAATGGTTCTTCTGATCTTCCATTACTCTTCATTTTCGTCTCATTAATTTTCAGGTTTCAACACAAGTTTTTTAAAATAAGGATTTAAACATAAAACAATAACCCTAGATAAAGAACTAAGGGATTTTGATATTTCATAGTTATTCTTTCTGTTTTTAGTAGTTTTTTGACCCTTACAAGTGTGTATAATAGTCACTATTAATATTCTTATTTTCTCTAATTTGTTATAAAAATGTAACTTTACTACAATGATGCAGTACTTTTTAATCATGAGAAACTGTAAGAATATCTTTATATTAAACCCAAAATACAGTATGAATATGAGATCTTATTTTTATATTAACATCTATATTTTGTATGTGGTATGTGTGTGTATTTATTTACTTTAGGTACATTTTGCTACATTTATATGTTCACACAGATTTTATATAGAGACACTAAAAAAACCAACAGGCATACCGTTTGGGTGTTCATGGATGTTCGTTACATACATATATATATACACACACACACACACACACATATATATATGTTATTGGGGATGCAAAGATACAAAAGATAGAAGAACCTAGTAATTGCCTTTAAGATCAGAGTACAAAGCATTAGTTTGGATTTTACAAGGCCAGCTAGCAACAAAAGAGCAGTAATTTATGAGCTCAGCGTAAAAGAATAGCATAATTGCATTAAAAATTAATGCTAATGAACACTAAAATGGGGAAGGTGGTTATGATGAAAGTTTGTATTCATCTTCTCTGGTTTGAATGATGGCTAGTGGCTTGATTAATGGCTTAATTTCTATCAATTAGCGGGGAAAAATCTCCTGTGAGACAAGGGTAAATTGAGCATTGAATTACATATCTTGCTTTTGTGTGCTAAGAAAAAAGAACTGCGTGTCTCTGATATTAGCCACAGTGACAAATGTGGTGTGCCCTGCGATGTCTGCATTAGCTCTCCTGACAGGCGAGTTGTGTGTGGTTATGGGGTGTTTGGAGATGGCTGGCAGACAGCATTCACTTCAAGTTCCTTAGAAACATACAACTCTTCCATCTACAGAATTTTAATTAAAGAGTCAATAAGAATTCTGGAATTAAAATGGATAACAAGTAGCAACTTCAGAGTCTGTATTCTCTGTTAATCCGGTATACTTCAAATTATATTCCTATCTTCTATCCTATTAAAATAAGAAAACTTCCAGTATCTTTGGCTTTGTTGGAATTATTACTTACCACTATTGAAAGTGGATTTGACTACCCATGTTTATTACATTTGAGAGAAGCATAAGGCAATAGTCTGTGTAGTTCGTCTGCATAGTGGTTGTTTGTTTAGCCAAATTCTCAGAAACCATTCTAGTTTTTTGTAGCAACAATTGATGCACAATAAATAAAGAACAGCCCTAAAGTAGTAATTTACCATTCAGGTTGTCTTCAGGCTTAAATGAAAGAATGATAGGTTTTCTAAAAACTTTATTTCTTTTATTCATGAGTAAAGGTTTTCAGAATGTAACATATATAATTCTTTAAAAATTTATTCGAGTATGAAAGATTCCAAAAATATACATCTGTAATCTAGTTCAAGATAACGCCAGAAAACCAAGACAATATATATGGCATCTCCTCCACAAATAAAGCTACATTGTATTTTACCGAATGTATAAGCATTAAAATGCAGAATAAGAACAATACCAAGAACATTTATTATTCTAGTAAATGGGTAAGAAGGAAGAAAAAAATATGTTTCTTGGCAGGAGTGGGTAAAGAATTTACTTGACTAGGAAATAATGACTGGATCACAATTCAGAGATTGGATCCCACTTCTACCACCAGCTAGCCCAGTGACCTTGGCCAAGTTACTTAGCCTCAGTTTCTCACGTGTACAATGAAAATAATAATAGTACTATCTCTTATGGTTATGATAGTTAAAAGAAGTAATCCATGTGACGTGCTTAGCACTCAGTGCCATAAATGTAAGATTATTTTTAACTGCCGTGATTACTGCTTCTGCTTCCATGACAGCTCATCTGGCCTTTTTAACAACCATTTAAAAGAAAAATTAGCCGCCATGACCTTCCTCACTAGAAAGGCATCCCAGATATTGATGATCAAATATACGTTTGTTTTGAAACATGATTTCTACCACATGCCTGCCATTTTAGGGAGTGTGTGGTAGTAGACATCCATTAGGATTCTATATGGCCAGAAATTGAGGTTTATATACCAACTTTTTAGCCAACTTCCGTGTCTTAGTACAATTACTAAATCAGCCCTCTAGTCCTGTTACTAGTAATAGCTCTCAGTTACTAAGTGTTTTTCATGCTTCCTCAGCCCTGTGCTGAGCACCGGTGTCATCTCCCAGATTTTCATGACTTGTTCCTTCACATGATTCTTCTTTCTGCTGAAATCACCATGTCAGGGAGTTCTTTCTTTCCTGGTTACCCCATCTGAGATAGCCCCCCTTTCTCCTTTGTAGCCCTCTACCCTGCTCTGTTTTCCTTGATATTATATTGTTTATTTACATGTTTATTATTTGCTTCTTCCATTGAAACATAAGCTCCGTGAGAGAAGAAGGAAACTCTTGTCTCTAAACCCTGGTATGCAGAACAATGCCTGAGTGTGCTCAAATATTTGGAAGTAGGAAAGGAGAGAGAAAGGGAAGGAAGAAAGGAGGGAGGCAACCTCTCAACCATCCTACGATGTTTCACCTATTATCCCCATGCCACAGAGGAGAAAACTGAGACCACCACCACGCACTTGCCCAATGTCACAAAGCTAGTAAGTAGAAGAGACGGTGTTCAATCCAGATAGTCTGAACCCAGAGCTGTTAAAACTAACCACTTAGAGACATTTAATTTCTTAAAGTTACAAAACCTTTTATAATTTGACATTTCTCCCCCATGATGTTTTTTTTTTAATGCCCCTTAATTTTTAAGTTTTCAACAAATGTTTATTGACTGCTTACTAAATAATAGAGCACAGTATACTAACTCCTGGAGTTGACACAGAAAGGTATGTCCCCTCTAGCTGGGGAAATGAAGCTTTTGCTCAGGAAGAGATTAATATCAGTGGGAGGTAACGTATGCGGAGAGCCTCATTTGGGAAGAGGCCCCTCATTATAGAAGAGGTCCCTTTTCTCAGAGGTGGCAAGGGAAGTGACAGGGAGGATTCAGAAAAGGTAAGAGCATTCTAGGTGAGAGGAACTAAATGAGGTGGAATTTGTGTGGATTTTCAGTATGGATTTTGTTTTTCATAAAACCTAGTCTGATGCTCAATTCACTTGCACTTATTAAAATGTTTATCAGAAATTCTTCACTGGTTCAGTCACATTAAATTTATTCTTATTACTTAATTTGACATGGAAAGCAGTTTGTCATGAGTCTGTCTTGGACCCCATCCGGGGGGGGGGTTGTTATTAGAGACACTCCAGGAGCCTCACTGACATAAATAACTTGGTACTGTATCATACGCTTCCAGAAGGCTGATAGACAAGCCACATTCTACTTAAGAACTTTTCTCATCTTTCACGTTATTTGTGGATATCGGTTCTGGAAATTGGTACCCAGGGATATGAGATTTATGAACAACCTTAAAATGTTATGGTTGGATGGATTTCTAATATATGTTTTAATGAAAGAAACTTATTTGAAATACACTGTTTTGAACTGTTTTGAAGGGAAAGCAGTGGCTATGTTTCATTAAAATTTGTGTTCATGAGGAGTTGCTTTAACTTTAGAATTCCAAGTGAGCTTTATGGTATGTTTTATTTGTCTACAGATTTTATTGAACAGCCATCTCCATTTACTTATTTATTGAATAGCCAGTTTGTTATTGTTTGCTTTTTTTCTTTCGTTCTTGCAAAGCACTTGAAAATGCTTTATATTTCAAAGACTTTGTTTTCAGTGTCTATATTGTACCATAAAAGGGAATTTTGCAGATATTTCCATTCTTGACTAAAATTTGAATCCATTTAAACTGAAAATAAGATCTTCTCTTATATTATTCATGTATTTGTAGCAGTAGTATTAGTATATAAATTTTTTTTCCCCTTGGGAGAGAAAAGTAGCATAAGTAACTCAATAACTATGAAGACAACCAACCCAAACTCTTTGTAATATAAAATGCATTTTAACTTTGGGGAAATTCATAAATTATTAATATTCAAAAGTAGTCATTTGGAGATGAGATTTTAATGTGTAAGGTACCTTTCATGAAACTCATGTTGTCACTTAGCCCATTACATTTTGGGTAATAGTGCCATCTGCTGTTCTCTGCCTAGCATTGCTGCCAGTTTAGAGAGGTTGGCTTGTTTGTAATCTGCAAATGGTGTACATATTTAAATTTTGCCTTTTCAAATAAAAGGTTCATATTGGACCTTGTCATCTTTATCTACTAATCTTAAATTTGTGTACCTTTTGATAACACAGAAAATTCTGTAAATGTGTCATGTGAAATTGTCAAATATAACTCAAAGTAACAGGTGAACCTAATTTTTATAATATAACATCAACAGTAACTAATAAAATATTTGATTTTAATTTTTCATCACAAAAAGAACAAAATAATTGTCCATGCAGTGAGTTATTGACTTTTTTAGTCTGTAGTGACTTAGCTTTCTGACTCCATTATTTTCTCTTTTATTATGAAATATGAAATGTTCTGCGGACATCTTGCACGCAACCTATGGAAGTCATTTTGTGTACCAATAATGTGTTTATCAAAAAGCATCAAGTGCAAGTAGATATGTTTACTTCATGGTTACCATGTTAATGTTTAGAAACATCCTGTAGTTTATTTATTTATTTATTTATTTATTTACTTTTGGCTGTGCGTGGGCTTTCCCTAGTTGCGGTGAGCGGGGGCCACTCTTCGTTGCGGTGCATGGGCTTCTCATCGTGGTGCATGGGCTTCTCATTGTGGTGGCTTCCCCTGTTGCGGAGCATGGGCTCCAGGTGTGCGGGCTTCAGTAGTTATGGCTCTCGGGCTCTAGAGCACAGGCTCAGTAGTTGTGGTGCACGGGCTTAGTTGCTCCACGGCACGTGGGATCCTCCTGGACCAGGTCTCGAACCCGTATCCCCTGCACTAGCAGGCGGATTCCTAACCACTGCACCACCAGGGAAGCCTTAGAAACATCCTGTAATTTTTATTCTCCGTAACTTTGTCACTTGTTTTCATTTTTACCTCATGGCTGGTGAATACAGGATACTTTGTATGTTAGGCATTCATGCCAAGCATATAGACAATAACTAGGGGACTTCCCTGTTGGCGCAGTGGTTAAGACTCTGCGCTCCCAATGCAGGGGGCCTGGTTCGATCCCTGGTCAGGGAACTAGATCCCACATGCATGCCGCAACTGAGAGTTCGCATACCACAACTGAGGAGCCCACATGCCGCAACTAAGGAGCCAGCAAGCCCCAACTAAGAAGCCCGCCTGCCACAACTAAGACTGGACTCAACCCAATAAATAAATAAATGTTTTTTAAAAATAAAAAAATAAACAATAACTAGTTTTAATTCACATTCTTCCCAGTCTTAAAATTGGTACAGAATTTTTAAATGACAAATTGGCATGTTAAACTTAAGAGCCTGAATGTAAAACAGTTTACTATAGGGACTTCCCTGGTGGTCCAGTGGTGGTTAAGACTCTGCGCTCCCAGTGCAGAGGGCCTGAGTTCGATCCCTGGTCAGGGAACTAGATCCCGCATGCCGCAACTAAGAGCCTGCGTGCCACAGCTAAAAGATCCCTCATGCCACAATGAAGATCCTGTATGCGGCAATGAAGATCCTGCGTGCCACAACAAAGACCGGGCGCAGCCAAACAAACAAACCAACAAATAAATAAATAAGTATTGTAAAAAATAAAACAATTTACTATATATTATTGATGTGTTTTATTCTGCTTCCCAAAATGACAGGGTTATACTTAAGACATACATTTGTGGACATTGATCTTAGAATTTTGAGTATGAAGCAGTTTAAAACATTTTTTATGCCTGTTTTCAGACAGCATGGAGCTGACCTATTTATAAGGCTAAAAATGAAATGTCCCATGCATCTTTCAAATTTTAATTTATAATCTACAAACAATAAATGCTGGAGAGGGTGTGGAGAAAAGGGAACCCTCTTGCACTGTTGGTGGGAATGTAAATTGATACAGCCACTATGGAGAACAGTATGGAGGTTCCTTAAAAAACTAAAAATAGAACTACTATATGACCCAGCAATCCCACTACTGGGCATATACCCTGAGAAAACCATAATTCAAAAAGAGACATGTACCACAGTGTTCATTGCAGCACTATTTACAGTAGCCAGGACATGGAAGCAACCTAAGTGTCCACTGACAAATGAATGGATAAAGATGTGGCACATATATTCAATGGAATATTACTCAGCCATGAAAAGAAATGAAATTGAGTTATTTGTAGTGAGGTGGATGGACCTAGAGTCTGTCATACAGAGTGAAGTTAAGTCAGAAAGAGAAAAATACCATATGCTAACATATATATATGGAATCTCAAAAATTAATGGTTCTCATGAACCTAGGGGCAGGACAGGAATAAAGACACAGACATAGAGAATGGACTTGAGGACACGGGGAGGGGGAAGGGTAAGCTGGGATGAACTGAAAGAGTAGCATTGACATATATACACTACCAAATGTAAAATAGATAGCTAGTGGGAAGCAGCCGCATAGCACAGGGAGATCAGCTCGGTGCTTTGTGATGACCTAGAGGGGTGGGATAGGGAGGGTGGGAGGGAGACGCAAGAGGGAGGGGATGTGGTGATATATGTATACATATAGCTGATTCGCTTTGTTATACAGCAGAAACTAACACAGCATGTAAAGCAATTATACTCCAATAAAGATGTTAAAGAAATTTAATTTATATATCACTCTCTTACTCTTTAATTTAAATATCACATTCTTTAATTTAAATATCACCAGCAAAATGGTTCCCACATTGAAAGGTAAAAGCTATGTTGGTTTATTTTCATATTGTAAGTCAAGCAGACAGGCTTTCCCCTATCTACCCTGTCACTTTGTTAATCCTGAAGTGATCTTTAAAGAAACACAAAGATAATGTTCTGTTTTTCCTCTAATCTTTCTCCTTCCTTCCTTTACAGTTTCTCCAGTGCTATTTTGTTAAATATACTGGCCCTTTGGCCAGCTTCTATGATAACACTTTTATTTGTATTAGGAGCTGGTTGTATGCCCATATTTAAAGCTACAAACACTGCAAGCTTTAGACATCAAGTACTGTTTGTGAGCTCACCTCTGACATTTAATACTAATGATGTGCTTTGTAAATCCACATGAGGGAATATGTTAGAGAAAAAATCCGAGGGGTCAAACAGTTGATACATATGAGACATCATCCTGAAGTCAGAAATATTGTTTTTGGTTGGGAACTAATGATTGTGAAATAATTGTGAAACTAACACCTACACAAACAAATGTGTTTTCCTGTTGACCAATTAAAGTTGAACCACTTGGAATGGTATCCATTATAATTTTTCTCTGCTATATTAATGCCATTATATATGTAACTAATGAAAATATTATCCTCTGGTACGGGATGTGTTAATAAGTTAGATGGGCAAAGAGTCTTCTTTCATTTCACATGCTCAGTTAGTACATTGCATAATTAAAAGGAGCTTTTATTCTAAAGCATGTGGAACTATTTGCTCTTCCATGACATTCTGACAGTGTTTGCTTTTTATATAGGAAAATATATTCTTCCAAAGATGGGAGTGTTGGCTGTGACGGCTGTTACTTCCAAACATTCCATGCAGGATTTCTCACCTGAGAAAAGACTGGTTACAGCTGTCAGGAACACATCTCAGAAGCACTGTCTTTCTCTTAAGTAAACTGGAACTTGCATAAGACTATATGCTTATAATTTGTGATTGGCCAAAAATTGAAACAGAGATTTTTCATAAAATGTTAATTTTTATTGAATGTGTTAGACCAGGTTTCATACTCTCTATATCATTTAACCTTTTCAACTTAGTATGTAAAAATTACTTTGATGCAAATAACTCTACCTTGTTAAACCAGTTATTACAGTTTTTTAAAAAATAAATTCAGTTATTATTCATACAGGCTAAAACCCCGGCATTTTTAGATGCCTTAGCTGAGTATTCAGTGGCCCCTAATTCAGGTGTGTATTCGTTTCAGCGTAGACCAAGAGTTTAAACAGTAAGGTTGTGAACCATAATGTTGTGTTTTTCCTGCCCAGCTAGCATGTGAAAAAATAATACAAAAGTATGAAATGACACATGCCTGTGGCTATTTATTAAAGCACTAATTGTAAAAAAACAAAGGACTGGAAACAACTCAAATGACCATCAGCAGGGCATTGATAGGAAAAAACTATCATAAAACCATAAAATAGGTTACTGTATATCTGTAACATAGAATGAGGAAGTCTCTATACTGGAAAACATAGTGTTAAAAGTGAGAGAAGTAATATACATAGGAATGTATAGTATGCTTATTTTGTGTAAGAAAGAAGAGAATATGTATACTTATATTTTCAGAAATAAGCAATGGAAGGATAAAAATCAAAACCTAATAAAAAATGGTTACCTATGGATTGGGGGAAAGGGATAGGAAAGGAAACATAGACTTCTCTGAATGACGTTGTTTTAATTTTGACTTTGAAAGCATGTAAGTGTTTTATGCAATTAAAAAACAAATATTAATTATGAAAACAATAGAGCAAAACAAGATTTAAAAAAAAAAAAACTGAAACAAATGAACCTAACTGTATATCAAATTGGTAGCATAATCACATGGAGAATTATTTCAAGTGACTTTAGAGTATAGTGTTTTGACAATTCATCAGTGGAATAAATCCTAAGATCAAAAAGAACCATAAAGAAATCTTAAACTTTATTAATTCATCTTGTTAATAGTAATATTTGTCTCATTATTTTGAAACTAATATATATTCAACTCATATATTAGGAAAAACAACTAAGTACTTTTGATCATATCATTAAGGCCTAATATTCTTAGAATAAGAGAAACGATATACAAATATAACTCACATTCGATTTTCTTTTCTAAAAGTATGTATTTCCTACCCCACCCACTGAAAAAGCTGAGAAGTGGTGACAATCCAGTAACAACAAACACCCCTACTGCTCAGGTTACTGTCTTTAAGTATCATTCCCCACTAAAAGGAATCCAAGCCCTTTGGAGAAATGGCTGATTTCAAGTCTGAGACAGGAACTGTACAGGATGAACCTGGGACATCTTATCACACTTTAACAAAAGAGATCATATCAAAAGAATGCAGGGACCAACATGAAGAGGCTCCCACTACCCAAAGGTAGAATCAAAATATGAAAATGACTACGACGGACTGAAGTACATTACATATATAAATATTCATGAGCTCATAATGGTCATCTTTGGACCAAAATTGATAAAATAAGGGAAAGAATTAAATATTTATTCTGCCTTTTCCTGTACAGACTATATTTCACAGTTACAAAGTAGTCAATGAAGGAAGTTCTTCAAATCACAGCTAATAAATGCAGGACAAATAATAGAATTAGAAAAAAAAATGACCATTTTGCAATGTCTAATAAAATAATGGAGCTAAGCAACAAACATTGTCTGCTAAAACCATTAAATGAAAGGTTGGTGGAGAGCTAGGGTCAGGCTGACATCACCTTGGACACACTGATCAATCTTAACATCATTAGAAGTGGGAGAAGCACATCCTGATATGATGTAATAGGCATTACACAGCACCACCTGTGATGTATTCTTTACCAAAAGAAATTGAACCTGAATCTTATCCCTGTCTAGATCTAACTGCTGGTTTACACAAAATATGAAGGATAGAAGAACATGTTAAATGACACCATGAGAATAAAATCAGCAAAATCCAGAATGTAGAAAATTGTAAAGGCTAAATGATCCATTTTCTTCAATAAATAAATGACAATGAAAGGAAGGGATGGTGGACTGTAAGTGATTAAAAGGAATTTAAGATACTTGTTGACTAAGTGTAATGTGTGGACCTTGTTTGGATCCTGTTTCAGACAAACCAACTGTTAAAAAAAAAAACACTTGGACAATCAGTGAAAATTAAACATGGATTATATAAGATGATACTAAGGAATTATTACTGATAATGTTGGGTTTAAAGATGGTATTGTAGTTATGTTGCTAGTTTGTTTTGTTTTTTTAAGCCCTTATCTGAGATGCCTAAAAAAATATTTAGGGGTAACATGGCATTATGTCTGGGATTTACTTTTAAATACTCCAGGTCCATCCCCCAAAATTGAAGTGGGCATGGATAGATTAAATAAGAATAACAGAAAATTAATGATTATAGAAGCTGAGTGATGGGTGCAGATGGATTCATTGTGCTCTTATTCCTTTTTCCTTTTATGTATTTCCATAGTAAAATTGGGAAAAAAATGTAAAGTCCTCCTTCCAGATTAGCACAGATTAGCTTGGATCATTTTAGCAGTACCTTCTCCGCAATGTTTTAGGTTTTAGGTGAGAGTCTTAGTGGATAGGAATGTTATCTTTGTGGGTCTCCAGGGGGGGCAAAAAGTTTCTATTTTAACTTAACCATAGTGTCTTTTTTTTTCCATCCAGTTAAATTTCATAAGTCATAAAATTACTTCAAAAAACATTGCTTAGGTATAGTGTTGATAACAAGCTGACACACCAAAATACACTGACATAATACCCTCTTTTTTAGACCAAGCCACCCTGGTAGAACAAGTAAAAAGAGTCAAAGAAATTGAAGCCATTGAAAGTGATTCTTTTGTTCAGCAAACATTCAGATCAAGTAAAGAAGTCAGAAAGGTAAGTTTTCATCCAGGCATTATGAATAAGCCTTTAGATTCCAACTAAAGGGATGCTTTATTAATGGATTTTACTTAAATGTAAGTGCTTCTTCTTCTAATAGATGAAGTAGGGCGAGAGTGTATCAGCATGTTATTGAGAGAGAGAATGAATCAGTGAGAATCAGTTCAAGTTTAACTTGTTAAAAAAAACTGTGAAAATGTATCTGATGCCATTTTTATTTTAAAATTCACCAAGAAGGCAAAGTATAATATGTCAACATGATGGTTCTATAACAATAATACACATTTCATGAACATACACAGTTTTCTTTTCAAATGTATACATCTACTTTTTGAATTAACATTGCTAGAGAAAAGTTACAAAAGAACTTTAACAATAAAATTATTACCCAAATAGTAACATATATTTACACTCTTTGCCCATATGGGTATCACTTATTCAACTCTAATAAAAGGAGCTTTGATTGGCATTTTATTTCTGTTGAATATTTCATGTATTCTTTCAATCATTATCAGGGCTGCTTTTTGGAATTTGTGTTCCTTTAGTTGGAAAAAGCTATCTACTGTGAAATACATGTATTCTTCAATATCATACATATAATGAAGACATGGTATAGTTATCACTTATTCAAAAATACTCTATATCTGTAGATATATTAATGACTATATAGTATTCTACTGATGAATGTATCATAATTGATTTATTTTTTTTCTCTGATAGATATTTTAGTAGTTGTAAGTTTGGAGGTATTGCATACATGTTTGTGAATATCCATTATTATCACCTTAAGATAAGATTTTCAAAATGGAGTTGTTAAAGGTTAATATTGTTTATTTTCATACCTGTTCCCAAAGGCATTCTCCCAAAATATTGTATCAATTCAAATTCCGCCTCGAAATGCAGGGAGATGTCTGTGTCTCACACCCTGGTTAACACCAAGTCTTATCAGACTTTTCCATGTTTACTGACCTGATAGGTAAAAATTGACCTTTTGTTGTTCCATTAGCATTTCTTTTGTTATTAGTGAGATGGACATCTTTTTAATTACCATATGTATTTTAAAATAATTCATTATGGGGACATGAATTGAGCATGTGCAGGATGCCAGGATGCACTAGACAGCCTTGGTTAATCCATGGTCCTTGCCCTGTTATTTTGCTGATTTCATTTGAACATTTTGTAGTTTGCCACCACAACTCCTGAAAGAAAGGAGCTGTGAAATGGGCATTCACAAATATAGTTGCCCATTTTATTAAATATCTTACTCGTACGTATTAAGAAGTCCTAAAAGAATTGTAATTTGTTTTGAAGTTTACTTGTGTAGTATTTGTTTTCTGGAGTTCACCTTGACTTCCCAGTTCTCACTGCACACACTTCAGATAACCTAGCATTTTCTTTCTGTGGAAATATTTATTCCTCTATGTTAATACACTAGGTTTTCTTCTAAACAACTTTTTCCCGTTTGGTATTAATTATTAATATAGTAAATTTATTTTTAATTCCATTCCTCTCCTCCAAAATACTAGCAGTTCTTCCAGTAACTAGTAAAATTGGCAGTGAGCAAGGAAGTTGATCTAAAGCCTGCTTAATATAGTGGAAAGAGCATGGGCTTTGGACTCAAGGAGATCTGAGTTTGAATCTTAACTTCCACACTTCCTACCATGATTTATGATCTCGAGAAAACCTCTCAACCTCTTTCCAAGCCTCAGTTTCCAAATTCATAAAATAGAACTAATAATTCCTACTTTTTAGAGTAACCGAGGATTAAATATAATGATTATCAAATATCTAACATGGTTCTTGATCCATTAAATGTTTATTTTTGAATTATATACTCTAGCATCTAAATTATTTGATATCTAAGTACATTCTATAAACTAAGTATGGTGCTTGAAAACTTCTACTACTATAGGCATTCAGACTGTCTGAAGTGTAAACCTTACCCCATTTACATTTCTCTAATATGCCCCTTACTTTCCCTGAGTCTCCATGCTCACCAGTAAGACAGACCCCTTGCTGAGAAACACAGAAATTCTTTAGATATCTGGTTGCACTTTAAAAGATTTTTTAAATGTAATGATATCTATATATTTGAATTCCAAGATTAGTCATTTTTTTACCTTGTTTATATTCTCTAGAAAAGTTTTAAAATATTATTTCCTATAGTTATTAATCTTAAGATAACTGATTAAATCCAAGAGAAAAACTCCTCTTCCCATATCTATAACAAAACCCTATATATAGTTAAATGGGCTTCCCTTGGGAGCAGTTTAAAGGAATTTCACCTACATCTCTCATCAAAGGGACCACCATTATTAATTATTTTAATAATTAGTTTTTGTTTGCTTTAGTTTTTAGTGCTGAGTTGGAATTTACTCAGCTTCAATGTAGCTTTTCTTGTACTCCCAATTCAGATGCTACCATTAAGGATTGAGAGGTCTAGGATGGAACAAGAGGCTCTTCATTTTGTAAGCAACCTTCATAAATCTGTGTGAGGGAAACCCACCTTCTGTTTCAACTATCTTTCGAAAAGAGGTTCCCCTTAACAGTAATTCATAGAAAGAAATAAAATCAATCAAAATCAATCTGGAAAGCCTAGAACTGGCCAGTTCTTGGTTGGATAAGTATGACAGAGAAGCAGAAGCAGCCTAGAAATGTTAATCCAGCACTGTGAATTGAGCCCCTCAGAAATATATTTAGTTAAAATATTTTACCAACATTTTTGTTTCTTTCCTCTAAAATTCAAGCCAAATTGCAATAAATCTTGCATTTAGCAATTAGGAAGCAGTGGTCAAAAGCATGAGATGTAGACTCAGATCTGGAACCACATTTTGATTCTGCCGTTTACTGGTTATATGTCCTTAAACTACGTAATAATCTTATTAAACCTTGGCTCTCCTCCCTTAAAATGGGGATAATACCCGTAGTAGAGGTTTTTATAAGGATGAGCAAGATACTTTACATAAAACCGTTAACCAAGTGCCTGGCATATAGTAAGTACTCAAGAAATGAAAGCTGTCACTACTCCTCCTCTTCCTGCTGCTGCTACTGAGGGCTGTATTTGTCTGTGGCTTCCTTCAGAGGGATTGTAGATACAAGGATTCCTGTTTTGGTTGGGCCGGAGACTGTTTTATGTAATTTTTTATGGTCTATAGATCCTAAAATTCTCCTTATTTGAGGCTTGGTGACCAAGCAAATTAAAAATTACTTTACACAGTAACTTTCTGGTTTCATGTATAGACATAAGCTTTGGACCAATTTGTTTCAACACAGCCATTTGGAAATGTTAAAGCAGTAGGCAAATGATATAAAACCATGTTGTATCATAGCCCCACTTTTTTATATATTTAAATAATGTAAAATAACTAAAATAATGATGGCTACCATTAATACTAGACATTTAACATTTATAATTTAACTAATATCCTAATAACCCTTAATTATAGCTGAGGTTCAGCAAATTTCATAACCCATGGTCAAACTGCTAATAAATGATAGAAAGCAGCAGCCAAACCAAATTTGTCCAACTCCAGAACCCATGTTTTTCCTACTAATCAAATGTCTCTCATAATTGTGAACTCGATGCATATTCCCTGTTGAAATATAAAGAATATGCTAAAAAGCCACAGAAGATGGCATTTACCTTGGTGAATGTACAGTAGTAGTATAAAATATTAGCCATCCAACACTGGACTTATATTAGTCATCGCACTTCAAAACGATCAGAAGAGCAGTGATGGGCCAACAAAGAATAAGTTCACACTGGACTGTAATATAAAACAGAGAGCCAATTTATTAGTTTAGAAAGTGAAATCCCTTTCCAGTTTCTAAAATGTCTGTGTCTACAGTATAAGGTAAGGATTCAGGATGCCCAAGAAGATGAATTATTTATCAGGAGATGACTTAGCAAAGGAGGTAAATTATATAGAGGACCATTTCATCGAGGTCATGGGCAGATGTGATGGGCTATTCCTGATGCATAGCAAAGACTAACTCTCTTGAGGACTAAATTATGAACCAAGTTTCAACATCCTTCTCTCCTGGACAGTGCTACATGCATTGGTATAAATTTGTAATATCTCTGAAAAAGGCTTTTCTGTAACTAGTGACCCCTTCTGTTGGTAGAGTCTTTAGCTGTGCTAATTCCACTAATTTAGCTAGGGAGCTATTACCAGAAAAGTGGCTATTACCAATGACATGCTAGACAGTGTGTCTCCTGCAACACATATTGATGTAACTAGTTTAACTCTGTGCAATCATATTTTTCTGGTGTGAGTAGAAAGATGATCTGATAGTTCCTGCTGTATCATCAACTTAAGGAACCAAGATGCAGCTTGTTTTCAGACTGCTCTCCAAAATAAGCTTACTACCAATTATTCAATCCTAAAATTGTTGTATTTGGCAGATATCCGCCTATGTTCAAAAAGAGGGTAAATAAACTCTAAGCAGCATGGTCATTTGTTCTTTTATACTTTTAAGTACGTGTTAAAACAAGTTTTTCCAAACTGAACCACCAGGTGGCAGTGCTACTCAAAGCCAGATGTTTGATAGTGGCCATGCTGAGGGTTTTTTAATAGTCAAATTTTCTCTAACAGCTTTCCTCACTTAAAGAAGCAATTGATGGTTTTCCTCACACATTTTTAAAATTACCCATTATTCAATAATAACTTCTACACTCTGATCCTAACCCCTGAGAACTTTACCTCTTGTGCATATAAGCACTTTTCAAAGAAAACTTTAATGTACTGTGTAGGTAAAAACAAAATGAGATTACTTGATTTCTGTAATAGAATGTTATCTCTGCCACCTGCACATGTGCAATCCACATGTTTAGCAACTAGAATAACAGCACTTCACAATTTTTCGAGGTAGTTCAATATGGACAGCCAGTCTCCTAGCTGAACCCTATCAAAGCATGGCCTAGATATGCAGAACGGCATGCTCTTACATTCCCTGCATGGCAAGATAGAGTACCAAAAAATTATGTCCTGGACCTCACTGGACTAGCATACTTCCCACTTTCCCCTGTGCAGAATATTGGGCTTTACTGTTACATGTCTTCAGTTTTATAAAGGGTCAGTGTAATATCACTTAGGGCTATGAGTCTTCTATGACCACTATGTTGGAGACATAGAAATGTTTAGGATCTGAGGAAAGAAATATTGGCTCCAAAATGTAAGAAGAAAACTGCCAAATCAAATTTACCAAATATTTCTTTAAACAGCTCTATGTAACTTGTTACAATTTGTGATTATGTATATATTTTGGTATTTATTTGTTAGAGCTCTGTCATCCCATTAGCAAAATGTAATCTCCAATTTGGACAGGGAACATATCTTCTTTTTTTTTAAATTAATTAATTAATTAATTATTTTTATTTTTAGTTTCATTGGGTCTTCATTGCACGCGGGCTTTCTCTAGTTGAGGCAAGCAAGGGCTACTCTTCGTTGCGGTGCGCAGGCTTCTCACTGTGGTGGCTTCTCTTGTTGCAGAGCACGGGCTCTAGGTGCGCGGGCTTCAGTAGTTGTGGCACGCAGGCTCAGTAGTTGTGGCACGCAGGCTCAGTAGTTGTGGCTTGCGGGCTCCAGAGCGCAGGCTCAGTAGTTGTGGCGCACAGGCTTAGTTGCTCCGTGGCATGTGGGATCTTCCCCAACCAGGGCTCGAACCCGTGTCCTGGACAAGGAACATATCTTCTTATTCTCCCTCGTGTACCCAGTGCTTAGCAATTAGTAGTGCTTAGTAAATACTGGTTAAATAGATGGATCTCCAACTCTGAGATAAATTACTCTAATAAAGGATTAACTAATTCATGCATATTTCATTTTCTAGGTGTTTTCCCCAGTGACCTCTGTTTTGCACTTCATTCAGAGAAGTGGATGTTCAGAAGTAAAAAAGTCAAAAGAGAATGGAAATTGAAAAACTATATGTGTAGAACCAATAGGGGTAGAAAAAAAGGCTAAGTAGTGGAATTAATCTCCCAATCATCTAGGGTTTTTTAAATTTAACCTTTAATGTCAACTTCTCATCTAATCCATTTCATGTTATCCCTGCAGCCTTTCCCTTATTCAGCCACTTCCCTGGCCTTCTCCTCTCTCAGGGAAGGAGATATTGGAACTAACCTGAGTTAGCACTACACTCCTGGTTCCTTCCAGGCAGGAACAGTGATTTATCAGTGTTTCTGTCCCCAGCACTTTGCACAGTACCTGGCATATAATATTCTATACAATGGAATATGATTCAGCAACAAAAAGGAATGAAATACTGATACATGCTAAATGAAAGAAGCCAGTCAGAAGAAAACCACATATTGTATGATTCCTTTTATATGAAATATCCAGAATAGGCAAATCCATAAAGGCAGAAAATAAACTAGTGGTTGCCTAGGGATGGGAGGGTTGGGGAGATATGGGGAGTAGTGACTGCTAATGGGTATAGGGTTTTTTTAGGAGGATGACGAAAATGTTCTAAAGCTGCTTGTGGTGTTAGTTGCAAAACTCTGTTGATGTGATAAAAGCTTTATGAATTGTGATATGGAATTGTATCTCAGTAAGGCTATTATTTAAAAAATAGCAGTAATAACCTTTGAATTTGCTTTTTATATCTAAAGAGACCAACTAAATGGAGATTTGTTGCAAGCTTATTTTCATTAATAGAATTTAGGTATGTGAAATGTATATACTTTTTCAATAGTATAGACTCGTAAGTACCAACTTCTTAAGAAAAATATGCTGATTGTAAGACATAACATTTTCACAGTGTTTTTGTATTTGTTTGCTTACTTTAGGAATAGTTGTTTCTTATTCAATAACCTAGGGCCATTTTGTAATTAGTATCATCTCAAAGGAGGCCAACTGAGCAGTTATTATTCAAAATCAGAAATATTATTAAAGCAACATTTTAATTGTATATTGTTATCCAATTAATAACATGTGTTTTATGTTTCAGTCAGTGGAACCTAGTGAAGTGAAGCATGCAGCTGCAACATCAGGACCAGCATCAGTAGTGGCTGACCCACCGAGTAATGAAAAAGAAATAGACCCTAGCAGCATCCCTACTGCTATCAAGTACCAAGATGACAATTCTCTGGCCCATCCAAATGTAAGATCCTTAAACCTTAAGAATGTCAGTTTAAGTCTAGTTGACTGAAGTTAATTCAAACTGTTGTCCTTTTGGGCTGGCGACAAGAAGACCATTGGAGGAAATGGATTCATTTGTTCCTATTTGCTAAAAATAGGCAGCTCACCCCCAGCCTTTAGAGCTGTTACATGTATTTGAAGCTGGTTTGGACCAACTCATGTTACCTGACTTCTAGGAGATTCTTTCTATGGGAAAGAAAAATGGGCAAAAAGAAGTTTTGTTTTATTTTTATTCTGACACTAAAAGATCTAATTCTTGGGGCTTCCCTGGTGGCGCAGTGGTTGAGAATCTGCCTGCCAATGCAGGGGACTCGGGTTCGAGCCCTGGTCTGGGAGGATCCCACATGCCGCGGAGCGGCTGGGCCCGTGAGCCACAATTACTGAGCCTGCGCGTCTGGAGCCTGTGCTCCGCGGCAAGAGAGGCCGCGATAGTGAGTGGCCCGCGCACCGCAATGAAGAGGGGCCCCCGCTTGCCACAACTAGAGAAAGCCCTCGCACAGAAACGAAGACCCAACACAGCCATAAATAAATAAATAAATAAAAGATCTAATTCTGGCTCTGCTCCCGTTGGCTCACGGACTGTGAGCGTGTCATTAACATCATATCGTGCTATCTTCTGTGAAGTAGTGTCATGCCACTGTGTCTTCAGGAAGATTGTAGGAAATAAACTTTACAAAATGAGATGTAAAATTGCTAACCAATGATTTTGATGTTCGTCCTTTTACTCTAAAACTTTCTGAGCATTATTCCAAATAGATGATCTTCAGTTAAGAGGTCATCAAGAGTTAAATAGTATCCAAATCTTGTGCTGAAGGATGTATTCTATAAAAGTGATTTATAAGGTCAAATCCAAGTTATTGGCAGACAATAACATTTTTTCTTCTTTTTTCTTTTTTTATTTCAGTTATTTATTGAGAAAGCTGATGCTGAAGAAAAGTGGTTCAAGAGATTAATTGCTCTCCGACAGGAAAGGCTAATGGGCAGTCCTGTGGCCTAAAGTTATGTTCATGTGGTTGAATTAACAGTAACATTGGAAATTTAGGTTTTTAAATCCCAGTATTAACTCTTAAAAATAATTTAGCTGATTATATAAAAAGGTAACCTCATTTCATTCTTTTCTCATGTAGGCTTGAATATTTGTTGATTTGAACTTAATCAAACATTGTGAATATTAAAACTAGTGTAAAGTTTAAGAAAGCATGAAAATGTCATACTGTTAATAAAGCTAATCCTGATAATATTGGTATTAAGGCAAATGGTACACAGTAGTGTTTCTGAGTACAATTTGAAAAATATCAAGTTGCCATTTAAGGACACAATTTTGATTAGTCATGCATATAAAAGAGTCGAACTATGTGCTATAAATATGAGATTTTATCTTCCATGCATTATAAAACCATATTTGAATCTTTTATTTCGCCTTATTGAAAAATTTTAGGCACAACAAAAAGCACTGTAAACAATCTAAGCAGCATGAACCATGTTACTCTTAGAGGAATAATACATTTCGTAAAAAAAAAGACTTGAAAATTAAATAAACTGATGGTTTATTTGCTTAGAGATCAGCTTTTACTAGGTGCTCCTTTGAAACATGTTAGCAGGTCCCAGCTCATTCTTTTAAAAATTACATGTTCACGCTAGACCTAAGCAGTTGGCCAAATACTCATGATGGGGAATTGTTTCTGAGAAAACTGGTAAGAGCTCTCACTTCAGTGTTACTTAACCAACTGCTATACCCTGCAGAGGAAGCCAGCTAATTGTAATTTTGATAAGGCTATCTGTCATTGTAGAATACCTTTCTCTGGTAGCTGAATGAAAATCAACTATGCATTCCATACTGAACACGCCATATCTCTGGACTTATAGGCCTGCCTTACAAACTGCCTTCAACAGCTGACATGAATTATTTCCCTTTCTATTTGTTCTGCTCAAATTTGTATCTATGAAGACTGTAGCCCAGAACACAAGATAAGCGTGAAAAGTTCTTGGGCTAAGATTACCAATATATAGGACATTTTGATGCCATCTTTTTATATTTCTGGAACTACTAAAGTTGTAATCCCTGTTAAAAACGAAAACTATAAAGAACTTAAAATCAGTTGCAAAAGGGATGGAAAATAGACTGATGACCAAATACTTGTTTTTATACAAACATGTTTTCATATTCTAAATATATGCTAGTGGGGTTTTTTTCCTTAGCTATAAGTAGAAGTACCCAGTATGAACTCAGGTGTGTGTGGTTTTTAACATATACAAATTTTTAGTGATTTTTAAAAGGGATTACTGGTACTGAATAATTTTATATTTCATTTATTACATAACTTATAAATAGTAAAAGGACTATCCTCCTTTGGGGAATTATATTTTAGTATATGGGTTGTCATTTGGGCCACTAGTGATTCTCCAGAGAAGCTGGACTAGGCATTTTTTCTCAGTATGCTTGAGGTTCCTCATTTATAACATAGTGAAAATATTATGATCCACTTTAATTACATTTCACACCAGAGTTCCTCTTTGGCAAGTAGCCCAAATACAGATGCTTGAACTGCAGTAGATTTATATTTTAAAGCTAAATTTTTCATAGAGATAGAGAATCAAGTTATTTTGTTAATTAACTAAACTCTAGTCCCTACTAAGCTCAATGACTATTCCCCTTCTTCCTGATTTCCAGTGTGATTCATTTTAATATATTATTAACTTTGTTTACCTGCATCCTGTTGAATACTACAATATTACCGCATAAGCCAAATCAAATTTAATGAGAAAGACTTCATAGACCACTATCAAACATATCACCAAACTCAAGGTAGGTGATACATGCGGGCCTTCTTTAACATCCTAATATAATGACTCTATAAAACAGAACAGTCCCTTTCATGTCAGTTGATTAGTGGCAACAGTTTGGACTTACATGAGACCTCGGAGTGTTTTCCGAAACATTGACTTCACACAAAATGATGAGTACTAATAATACAAGTTTTCATTTCTGAACAAGTGCATTCTCAGGGAAAATGGAATAAGAACTTTTTTTTTTTCTGGCACTCCCTAATTACGAGGAGGCAGATACCTAAGAATATGAGAACAGAACACTCTTGAGTCTTTCACCTACTTCACTTCAGCATCCCAGCAGGTGAAATGAGGATACTAATAGCCTACCTACCTACTTTGATTCTTCAGTAAAATAACACAAAAGAAAGCCCGTGGTAGAAAAAGTGTACTATTTATGCCAAGGGAACATTTTGGCATGGTAGCCCATCTTAACGGAAATATGGAACAAATAGTTGCATGGGTAATTATTTGAAAAGCTACACTCCAACTTCAGTGTACTCCTTATGTATGTGCTTGAACTGCCATGGCCAATAGACCCCAGCTTTGTCCCCAGATTTCTCTGATGTCCCTCCCTGCCAAGACCACAAGAAACCCTGACTGCTCTGCAGTTAGTGACCTACTATCTGCTTACTGGAGGTATCTCAGGTCTTCTTCCGTCAGATTTACCCACTTACTCATTAACGTTTTTTTGACTACCTAGTTTGTGCTGGGCAGAGTAAGGGCAGTTGGGTATACATGGGTGAATCCAATGGGGATTCTGCCCTCAAGAGGCTTAGTTATGAAGCCCAGACATGTATATGACATAAAAGATATAATGCTTAGTGGCAGAGGAGAGGACATGGTTGCAAAAAAGAGAGAGATTACTGCAAGTTAGAAAATTAAGGAAGCCTTCATGGATGAGATCACAACTGAATGAAGACCTGAAGGATGAGAAAGCCCCTGGAGCCACAGGAACTCACAGCTATCCACTTCCGCCTTCCTGGTAGCTGCTGTAGGGGGCTGGGAACTGTTGCACTTCCAACCCAAGGAAGAGTCCCTCTTGTGAAAGACCCAAGTGGCCCTGCCCTCTCGATCCTATTAAAATCCAAGCAAAATTTTAGGTTCCTGGTCGCCCTCTGGCTTTCTCTGATCATTTCTTCCTTTTGGTGGAGAATCAGCTGAATAAGCCGATTTGGCCACTATCATCCAGTCTTGTATCACCACCACTTGTCAGTCAAGATGACTTGAGTGAGACGTGTAATGGTAGCTGAAGGAGGCTTTCAGTACTTCTAAGAAAGAATTGCATCTGCCAGTAAGACCTTGCACAGCAGTGGGGACAACTGTGTGTTCCCTAATCCTCTTTGTTTTTCCCTTGTGTGCTATTACAGAAAGCATTGTTTTGGAATGAAAAGATACAGTTCATTTGCCTGTGGTTAGGTCTGTTTCCAGATTTTCCTTTGATTTGGGTATCAAGTGAAAATCTTGGTATCAAGTGAGTAACTAAGATAGTAACAGAAGCTAGAAATAAAACAAGACACGGGATATTTTTGGTCACTAAACTATGGATGAATTGATCTGGAATTCTTACACCCATGTTACTTCTTCCTTCCCCCCTTTCCCTACCCCAAAATTCCTCATGAGTATGACGGAAGAGGTCTTGAACCAGCTCCTGGCCATTACTCAATGGATACAGTGTTTGAATTATTCAGAAAATGTTTAAATGCCATCCTTTAAATGTAAGCCCTACTTATTAACCTTTGGAACTCCTTTATGGAATAATGGAAAAGTGAGTCATCTTGATAAGAAAATATCTGAGTCTTTACGGAAGAACAAGGATAAAAATGGAGGTAAGAAAGAACTCTTTGTGAATTCTCTATTCATCTTCACCTTTTTTCATAGAGATGGATGTTGATCAGTATATTCCATTTGGTGGGATTTTTCCCAGATCAAAGAAAATGCTCTGTCATCATGTATTTCCAAGTTATTTTTGCTATTATTGTATCCCCAGAATCTAGCCCATGCCTGACGCAAGAAGTCTCTCAATAAGTATTTGACAATGAAGGAAAAACTGAATTTGCCCGTCTTAAATGGGCAGTCTGTTTAGCAGTATGGCTATTTAAAATACTCAAGCTATTTGGAGCCAGTACAAAAACAAATAGGTGTCTAGGCATATACCCAAAAGAATTGAAAGCATGGTCTTAAAGAGGTATTTGGGGCTTCCCTGGTGGCGCAGTGGTTGAGAGTCTGCCAATGCAGGGGACGCGGGTTCGAGCCCTGGTCTGGGAAGATCCCACATGCCGCGGAGCAACTGGGCCTGTGAGCCACAACTACTGAGCCTGCGCGTCTGGAGCCTGTGCTCCGCAACAAGAGAGGCCGCGATAGTGAGAGGCCCACGCACCGCGATGAAGAGTGGCCCCCGCTCGCCGCAACTGGAGAAAGCTCTCGCACAGAAACGAAGACCCAACACAGCCAAAAATAAATAAATAAATGGATCATCACATTAAAAAAAAAAAAAAAAATTTGAAAAAAGAGGTATTTGTACACCCATGTTCATAGCAGCATTATTCATAATAGCCAAAACAGGGAAGCAACTCAAGTGTCTGTGGATGGATGAAGTAAAATGTAGTATATATATATACAATGGAATATTCCTCCACCTTAAAGAGGAAGGAACATGGATGAACCTTGAGGACATTATGCAAAGTGAAATAATCCAGTCACAAAAAGACAAACGCTATATGATTTACGTAGAAAAGGTACTTAGAGTAATTAAAATCATAAAGGCGGAAAGTATAAAGGTGGTTGCCAGGGCCTGGGGTGAGGGGAAATGGGTTTATTGTTTAATGGGAATAGCGTTTCAGTTTTATAAGATGAAAAGAGTTATGGGGATGGATGGTGGTGATGGTTGCACAACGGCATGACTGTGTTTAATACCACTGAACTGTACACCTAAAAATGGTTAAGGTGGTAATTGTGTATATTTTACCACAATTTAAAAATCTATTTAAAAATACTAAATAAAAAAATAGATGAGTTTTGTGACCAGATTAGTTTGGTTTCTGTGATTTGTATCTCTACACGTCTCTGAGCTGACAAAGGCCTTTGGAATTCCTGGGGAATACAGACTACACCCGGCCTTCTCTATTACATTAGCAACTAACAACAGTGGGGCTAGAGTTTAAGCAAGGATCTTACTAGTCTTCACTTGCCCAGACTTTCTTTCTGGTCCAGTTTTTATATTATATAAATAATATTTTAAATGATGTAGATGTGGTCATTCAAGGTCCACCCACTGGCTCCTGTGACTGCTCTCCTTGCAAATGATATGTCAGTTTTAAAGAAGTAAAGTCTACCAATACAGTAAGACAACACTTTAAACTCAACAATGTACCATTTTATTTTTAGGTCTTGAGAAGGAATGGCAAAATGATCCTGCTGCAGTGCTAGGAGAGAATGATGAACTGAACTGACCCTCTCTTCTTCACATCTTGTAACATGGTACTCAGGCTTAAATCCCAGTGTAAAAAACCTAGTATAGTGTGGGCTCCCTTCATAATCTTTTAAAAAATGAACTGCTAAAACCCCATGTCTTGAATAAAATCCATAACTACGGTTTATCTACCTGTTCGTGTTCCATGAAAATATCGTAAGCTTAAAATGGAACCGAAAACAAATAATTGAGAAATAAATAAATGTGTACCACATACCAGCACAATGGTTTGAATGCCTATATTAAAGATTGGGTAGACTTTTTAAAGAAATTCTGTAACTGGATTATTTATATAGCCCCATTGTAGCTTTTCTCCTTCCTCTTTCTGCCATAGTAAATCTAAATGACCTGGAGAAGGTAACTCATAAGATAACTCATTTATTAATAGTTTGAAAAATACTTTTTTCAGAACGCTTTGTATTTGAATCAGCCACAGTGTTACTACATGCAGTGAAAATGAGGAGTCATCCAAAATTATAATCTCCCATAAATATACTTTCTCCATGTTTGAAATAGTTCATTTCAAAAAAATTTTTATACCCTGCCATAGAGCATAATTAGCAGCCCAGTCCCTGTGTTATGTAATAGCTGTTCCATCTAAAACACTTAAACTTTCAGGAAGTAAACCGTTTTCACATTAACATTTGTTCCCCTACAAGCACACTTGTGTTTCCAAGGTCATGTGGGCCGTTTTCAGCAAAGGTGCTCAGAGACTTTTAACTCACTTTTTTTACAATTAATAAGAGAAAGTGACAAGTGACTGGTAAATAGGTTAGTATTCGACACAGTCTAGAAAATATCAGAGACTCAGTTTCTGTTTGGGATTCTTAATTTGAAGTTCCAATTTCTAAATATGTTTATCTTGCTATACTAACTGCAATATAATTCCCAAAAGGCATTGTTCAATTAATTTCTAAATCCCTTTGAAAGGCATTTACACAGACCTTAGAGAGCTTTGAAAGGGTTACAAAACTCTTCAAAGGGTTCTTATTTTTTGAAAAACCTATTTTAGAATTTACCACAATCGATGACAAAAATCTCTGTCTTTTCACTAACAAAGACAGCATAGATTTGAAATGTATTTTTGCTTTGGGAGTTTAAAAAATAATATAATGTTTAAATATCAATGGGGGATTTGAATATTGGATTCTAGTTCAAATGTGAAATTTGTAAGTTAAATATCAATGGCCACCATTTTACTAAACTAATTCTCTTTCTGATAAGTACTTCAAATTTTTCTCAATATTCATTTATATATTTTTCTATAAATTATATAATTTATGCCAGCTAGCAAATGGTCACATATAATTTATTAAATTTGCTCATTTGCTAGAAAAAGTGTACACAAAATGAGAGTTATGTCAATAATTAAGCTTTTTCTTAAGTGATATCTTTCACATTTTGTGATTTGGGTTTTTTTTTTTTTTTTTCTCATTGAAAAACACAAAACACAAAAGGAAAGTCATCCATATGGAACCAGTTTTTGAATGTAAACATTATCTGTCCCTCTTAGTCGGCTGCTGCGTTGTCTGTCCCCTCTGGTGACCATTATTAACAGTCCTCCCAGCCTTTCCCTGTGCTTGAACAAATACATCTCTGTTGAGATATTGACACATGGGCTCTCTTTTCAGACCATGAAGACAGATTTGTCTACAATTAATTTTTTTCCCTGATCATATTCCTTAGGTAACTTTCCTGAGCAGTACATCTATATGCCTCATTCTTTTTAATGGCTGCGTAGATCCCTAAAAGTGGAATCGCTAGGACGTAGGGTATGTACCTTTCACATTTAAACTAGTAAATAACAGCAACAATAAGTTAACTTTCAAGTTGGATGATTTCATGCAAATTAAGATTATCTTCAAATCACTTAAGAACTAAAAAGTCATTTTATAATGAGAGGACATTATATATAGGTAGTTCTCGCCATCATCCGTCAGAATCATTCTTCAGTCTTTTGTTCTCTACAGTGTCCCAGGAGGCTGACCTTTACAGACCATATCACCCAGTTTCCCTTGCCCTCTGGCTTCTGGTTGGGTTCAGCCAATAGTAGGCACTAGCAGGAAATCAAAGGAAGGAGGAGAGAGAATTGGGTCTCTGTACCCCTGCTGTTTCAGTTGTGGTTGCTTTCCTAAGGCCACAACTCTTGTGGCTAGCCCCTCTCTCAAGGATACAGCTCCCACCGTGTTATAGTAACAGCTCCCTCCTCCTGCCTTCTGACCTGGAGGCTGGGGCGGTTTCTGGTAGTTTTTAGGCCCTGATTGGCTTCCTTAACCCTGCTCACATCTCTGTATATATTGCCTTCGTTAAACTCTTTTGAGTATGTCATTTGTTTCCTGCTGGGACCAAAGCAGATAAGATTATCTGCAAGGGCAGTGTATCAATTAGGATTACTTAAGTATAGCAATTAGTTTTGGCTTCGTAAACAATGACAACAGTAACAACAAACAGTGGCTTAAGTAAGAAAAACGTTTATTTCTCTCTCAAATGAAAGACATTTAAAGGCAGGTATGGTGGCTTCACATGTGAGGAACCCTGGCTCTTGCTCTAACATCCTCGGTAGGTAGGTGGCTTCCACCATGTGATTCAGTCCGGCTCTATAGCCATCGTACTCACATCCCACTGCCCACATTCCGGGCAGCGTGAAGGATGTACTTACTCCTTTTCTTTTAAGAAGACTCAGAAGTTAAAATTAAAGGAAACTTGGAAGTTTGTACCTCATCCCCTAGAACTTAGTCACCTGACTACTCTCCTGTTGCAAGAGAGATTAGGAAATGTATTTCAGCTTGTCAGAGCAGAAAGTAGCCTGATAATTATGAATCTTACTATTTCCTTTAAAAATATAGAAGATCCTAAAGAAACCTGGCTACACAGCACATCTGCCCAGTCAAATTTTTGCTAATTCAGAAAATAGTTCCATCAAATGCTGCTGGGTGGCATACTCCCATTTCCAGCTCTCCAGAGGCCACTTGACAAGCATCCTTTTCATGAAGTTACAGTAAGCTGTGACAGCAGTAGCTTTATGTACAAACATTTCAAACATGAAGTGAGTAAGTGGCATTTCGACCCTGAGAATTCCTAATCACCATTGCTCCTCAGTTCTCTATTCCAGGCCAGTACTCATCAGTTAAGAGTAGTTCTCGGAGCCTGAATGTATCCCATTTAGAGAGGTCTGGCGTGAATGTTTCAGCTTGACTCTGTGTCAAAATGGTACGATGTCTTGAGGTGAGGGCCCAGGGGAAAGGAGGCACCAAATCATCAGCTTAACTCATGTGCCTAATCACCTCCTTTTCCATTTAAGTAGTTTCCATGTCTGTTGAACTTTTTCTCCTTTAAGGGAAAAAAAGAACCTTTCATTCATCTTATATTGTAAGCACATGGAAAATGCTCAATTCAATTCTCATTCTACATTTACCAACCAACCTTTGATCAATGATTTCTGTCTCCACCAGCAGGATCTTCCTGTCAACAAATATTTTAACTTACTAAAAAATTGAATTAACCAGGTGTGTGATCTCATGTGAGTGAAGCAATAAATTTGAATTTTTTTCAGCCTGCTCTCACTCCCAAAAAGCCAAGCAAAACCATTTAAGGTAAACGAGAGGCATAGTCTGATTCTCTCTGCCTTAGGAAGAAAGGTTGAAAAGGAGGCTACCAGTGCTTCAACTCTTCCCCAGCCAGTGCATCAAAGTCATAGATCAGCTAGAAATTAGGGGCAGAAGTCCCAACTAGTAATAGAGGTGCATTTGCCTGGAGCGTGCCCTTGCTTATATTTCTGGCAACCAGGTGAGCCGTCCGGAAGGGGCAGGGAGATAGATGAGAACCTCAACTCTAACATGTAAGCCACAGGTAACAATATGTAGTAAAGTATTTATTACCCACTGTGATGGCTTTAAAACATGTCTGCAAATTCTTTGACACTTCTCCCATTGAGGGGGCGGGGAGGGGTCTATATCCCCTTCCTTGAATCTGGGTCAATCTTAGTGACTTGCTTTTAACCAACAGAACACACCAGAAGTGACACAGCATAACTTCCAAGACTAGTTCAGGAAAGGCTTATGCCTAATTCTCTTGGGATATTCACCCCAGAACCCTGAGCTGCCATACAAGATGCCAGTTACTCAAGGGCTGCCGTGTTGTGAGAAAACCCAGGCAATGTGGAGAGTCCGCATGTTGGTGTCCTGGCTGACAGTTCCAGCTGAGGTTCCAGCCAACAACCAGCATGAGAGTGCAGACTCCTGCAGCCACAGTCCCCCTAGCTGAGGCCCTTCAGATAAGCCATCTTCATTTCCCAGTCTAAATTCCTTACCCACAGCATCTATGAATGTAATAAAATGGCACCTCCATACCACAAAGTTTTGAGGTGGTTTGTTACACCACAAGAGTAACCAACCCTACTGAGTCACTGAAAACCTGGTTGAACCACATACTGATAAACACTGATGTTTATATGGAGGTCTGCTGAAAGCGAGGTGATTGCCACTGTTAGCAGAGGCTGCATGGCATGGTGGTATGAAATGAGCTATAGAGTTAAATAAACCTCTACCACCTAAGCCTCTGTTCCATGATCTAGTAAACAGGAATAGTAATTCCTATCTTGCAGAGTTTGTATGTGGATTAGAGTTGATGTGTGTACAACACTCAAAAAGTACAGTGCCTAGCAAAGAACCAGAATCAATTAAATTGTTAAAAATAGCAGTGCTGTAATTTTCTGATTTTATGCTCCCTACCATTTCACTTAGATTGAAGCTTTATGCTCTTGTGATCTTATTTTATAAAGCCAACTTGCCAGATACAGCTCAGTTGGACAGACAGATCTATAAGAATATTTGAGTTAAATGATAAATATAATTAGAAAATGAGAGTACCATGTAAAAACAAATACTGGGTTATTTAGTGCCTTTAGCTAGAAATCGGCTTGTCCTACAAGCTGACTGCCATGAGTAAGACTGAATAAGCCATAATCATCAAAATGACTGAGAATTAAGAAAGAAAATTAATTCCCAAAGGTAATCGCTGTACATCTCATTAGTTCAGGAATAACCTACCTTAAGAGTTTAATTAAAAATAGTATTTATTCCAGATAAATGAGTGCTGGCAGGTTTCTGCAGAATCCATAATCTTGGTTATGCTAAATCTTCTTATATTAAGGTAGACATCATTAATCTCATTTGAGATGCCCTCCTGTCTGACAGCCCTTACAGCACTGGGGCTATTTCTTGCAGCAGCCTTTTTATCTTCACAAAAGAGTTATAACTCATGCAGATACCTAACGTAAAAAGGTCTAGGCAATTAGAGACATCACTCTGAGATCTACACTGGCATTTTATCATGTTAGAAAGCTTCTCATAATGAGTTTGTTCTCAACTGGAGGCCAATATCTCAACACTACCATCAAATTAATGGTGGTTATTTTATTATTTTATTTATTTATTTATTTATTTATTTATTTATTTACTTATTTACTTATTTATTTATTTATTCCTTCCATTCTTTGTTCCAGAGAAGCATCAGGTATTTTATAATAATTCAAAGGCTATGACCAGACAAAAGAGAAATCCTAACAAGTCAGTGAAGAAAATAGGGCCAACGAGAGAATGAGAGTAGAAAAGGCAGGAAGAAGTTAGAAGGAATGAGGTTAATATCCTAAACACATGCTGTAAAGTTCTGTGAAATTATATAACTTTCAAGCTTGCCAGCTGATTGTTGGCTTATATTCCAAGTTTTATATAATGATTAATTCTGAGAAATTTGTTCCCTGACTATTCTGATTATTTCTGTACAAGTTACTAATGGATGCATGCACTGGGTTGAATAGCGTCCCCACAAAATTCATGTCCACCTGCAACCTGTGAATATGACCTTATTTGGAAATAGGGTCCTTGCAGATGTAATCAAGTTAAGATGAGGTCATACTGGATTAGGGTGGGCCCTAAATCCAGTGACTGGCATCCTTATAAGGAGAGGGAAATTTGGATTCAGAAACACACAGGGGAGCAGGCCACGTGATGACGGGGGCAGAGACTGGAGAGATATGGGGACAAGCCAAGGAGTGAGGCAAGGAAAGAATTCTTCCCCAGAGACTTCAGAGCCAATACTGCCCTGCCGACAGCTTGACTTCTAACCTCCAGAACTGTGAGAGAGTAAATTGCTGTTGTTTAAGCCACCCAGATACTCTGTTATGACAGCTCCAAGAAACTAATACAACCCTTAAACATTTTTCTTTCTAAGAACCCAGAGTACATGCCCAGTATGAAAATAAGGATTCGAAGGGAGAAAAATTAAGTAAAAGAAATAAAATTCCAAAAATGTTGTCTAGTAAGCTTTTTGTTTAAAATGTATAGCTCTCCTATACATGCTGGCTAGTGACAAAACAAGTAGCAAGTAAACAAGTAACAAATATGAAGAGGGGGAAAAAGCTCTTGAAAGCATCCAATCACGTTTAGTTTAACAGATGGCTTTTATGTGGATAAATGGGCTTTTGATACTTTATTGCATACACTATGAAAGTCTGATTTTTCCCAAAGCTATACAGGGACCGCTGACCCACTCTCTGGCACAGAGGAGACTAGCTGTTTCCTTTACCTCCAATTGAGGGAGGGCCTAACCTAGAGCTAGAGTCAAAAACCACAAGTACTTCAACTTACAAGACTGGGATGCAAACATTTTAGAGCACAGGCAAGATGATCTCAGGTCTACTTTAAGACAACAGAATTAGAAAAGTAATATAATACCCCAAACTGATAAACTTGTGCTAAACGTTTGCACACCAGATGAAAAACATTAGTTTGTAATCTAAATATCCTGCAGAAATGAAACTACTGCTTCATGGCGCCAGTATTTTAAGATATGGACAGCCAGTGATGTGGCAACTGGCGTCCACTCACAAAGGCCTTCAGCTGGGAGTCGGGGCACTTCTCAGCTCTCACAACACAGGCCTTGCCGTCAGCGCAGTTTTGAGCTATGCTCAGAAGGCAGTACGTGGATGCTACTGGGCTCAAGTATCCTTTCCTGCCATGACAACTCAAGCTCGCAGTAAGTAGATCACAGACTCGAAGCCTGCAGCCCAGATTCAGCCCACAGCCTTGTTTTGTTTGGCCTGCTAGGGTATCTTGTTCTTAATTAATTGCTAACTTTAAAAAATTGGGAGATTTCATTTGAAGTTCCGTACTACCAGTGGGCATGAATTTCTGCAGGGCAGCCATCTGGAGCTGAGTAGCAGTTCCCCTCTTTGCTGGAGACAAGCCCCCTCCAGTGCCCACTGTCACGCCCTTCCAGGAGCCCATGGCCATACAGCACAGGGGTAAGAGTGCGGGTTCCCAGCCAGACTCCCAGGGTTCCACTCCTGGATGTGTGACCTTCAACACATGATTGCTCTTCTCTGACCATTAGCTTTCTCTCATGTAAAATGGGTGTAATAATAGTGTCTATCTCATTAGATTGTTTTTGGGATTAAGAGAGTTAAAACATGTAAAACACTTAGAGTGGTGCCTGGCACACAGTGGAAACAATAAATGTTCTTATTCCCCTTATCATCTTACCTATTCCACTTCTCTCACTTTCATTACTTACCAGGCCCTTATTGATGTTTGTGTTTTTGACTCTGGCTCCAGGTAAAGCCCCATCCTCAGTTGGAGATAAAGGAGACAGCTAGTCTCCTGTGTGTTAGACAGCAAGGCAGCAAGGGTTATACCAGTGCATTGATCAAGAGCCCAGATTCTACAGCCAGACAACCTGGCTTCCAATCCCAACTCTACTGCTTCCTAGCAATATGCTGGTACAATATTAACTCTCTAAAGCCTGTTTACTTACTTCTATAAAAGAGTAATGGAAGTGTTGTGAATTAATGTGCCTAGCACATAGTAGGTTTTAGCTTTTATCATTAACATGCAGCAGACCACAGCATTCTTCTGCCCACCAGCAACCCCAGGCCTGGCCCACCTCAGTTTCTCCCAACAGGCTCCAGGGCCACTCCATAGTATGAGCCCTGCTGAAAGATGTATCCCAAGGGAGATTCCAGGTCTGAGGGTGATAAATGAATTAGGAAGAAACCAGGTATAGCTTGGAGCTACTTATGATTAACTCCCTGTCACCCCTTTATCTTGTTATGCCCAAGTATATGCCCCAGATAGCATTAGAACTTGCATGGCCTTGAAATTAAAAACAACTCTTCTAAGATGGAAGCAAATTTTTTCTACCACTTCAAATAGTTAAAGCATCTAAGCATATGACAAGGATGAAGGCATTCAAGTTCTTAAAGTTTTCCAGAATAATTCCCTCAAGCCCTGGACAGCCTTCTCATATGATTGCCTTCACAGTGGGACATCCACCCACAGCTTGAATTCTCTCCAAATCTTATCAAAGGTTTAAAAATAACTTTTAAAATAATGCTTTAGACAGTCACATTAAACAGTTCCTGAGAACAGATGACCTCAACGGTATTTCTTAAAGAATGCTACCTACTATTCAACTTGTTTTAGGCTTTGTGATTCTAAAATTTTTCAATTTTTTAAAGATGCAACGAAGTGTTCCTTCTATTTTAGACAGAAAAGAAATATAGACAGTTGCAAACATCAAAGAGTTGACTCAATAGAAAAATCCTCCTTATGAAATTATTGTCTGTAGAAAGCTTTCCGAATTTCAATGAAAATAAAGATTAAAAAACAGCTGAATGTTAAATTGGTTTTAAAAATTAAGTCATGGGAATTCCCTGGCAGTCCAGTGGTTAGGATTCGGCACTTTCACTGCCAGGCCCGGGTTCGATCCCTGGGCAGGGAACTAAGATCCTGTAAGCTTCACAGCACAGCCAAAAAAAAAAAAAAATTAAGTCATGTACAAGAATGGTCATAGCAGCTCTAGTCAAATGCCAAAAAAAAAAAAAAAGAAAAGAAAAGGAACAATCCAAAAATCTATCAACAGTAGATGGGTAAATTACTTGTGGTAAATTCATACAATAAAATATTACACAGCAATGAAAAATAATAAACTACTGCTACATGCAATAATATGAGTGAATTTTGCAAACATAATGTTAAGCAAAAGAAGCAAATCTCAAAATACTAGTTACTTTTGAGAGAGATGATCTGGGAGGGACCACGAGGGAATTTTCTGGGGTATTTGAAATGCTTTGTATCTTCAACTGGGTGGTGTCTACATAGGTTTATTCATATGTAAAATTTTATTGAGCTGTACATTTAAGATTATTGGACTTTACCATATTTAAATTACACCTCAATTAAAAAGTTAGTTAAAATACTTGTCAGTGTTCAGGTGTGGATTTCCATAACTACACATGGCTCCATTATGGTCTCTGTGGAAAGTTTGTCACTTAAAAAAAAAATTAGTATAACATATTTGTACTTGACATTGTCATTCAGATTCCTTGTCTTTGGAGTAATAGCCTTCGTTTTATTCATTAAATAACATTTTTGCTACTGTTTGTTTTTAAAGAAAATTCAAAAACCTTTTGATGTACTTAAACCAAACAAGCTATGCCAAAGTTTGGACAATCCTGGCAGCTTCACATATATGCTGTTTCACTCCATCAGGTTCTTTTTCGTTATGAGAATTACGTAGGGGTGTAGTGAGAAGAAAATGTCCTTGAAGTGGCCCCATCTGGATCAGAATCCCTCTTCTACCAGTCTCCAGTTAGAGGACCTTGGCAAATCTCTCCACCTCCCTGAATCTGTGTTCTCTTCTGCAGAATGGAGATGGTGCCTCCCTCACAGGGTTACTGAGAGAATTAGGATAAAATTTGTAAAACTTTTGGTAGACAATTTTTAGGTGGAAACTGTTAGTAAATGGAAGTGAGCCCTTAGCTAAGTCTATATTTTAAAAAGAACATGGCACGTGCTTCAGAATATCCAAGTCTCAAAGATTTACATCTAAGAAATGTGGGAAAGGCCAAAATTTTGCCCATATTTAACAACAGTATAATCCTTGGTTCAGCCCTGACCCTACAGTGAGCCTTCACTCCCTCCCCAGTGTTTTTCTGTCCTCTCTGGACTTCCATCACTAGTACAGAACATTCCTCTGCTTCTCTCCTACAAAATTCCTTTTTGCCACCTGAACATTAGGACCCCAGCCCAGGGACTAAAGCCTCGGATTCTGCCCCCAAAGGGCTGCCTAAAGCACCTTTCAACAGAGGCAGATCTCTTGTTACCAATACCTCAAAGGTGACATTTTCTCAATGTTTTTCCAAATAAAATATGACTCAATTACAATTTGTGCAAAATAACGTGTCCAGAGAGAAAACGAGCTATAAAAGTGAACACCACTGGAAAAGTGTGCTGCTTGTTCGTGGCGTAGTGTGAAAAAAACTCCTGGCTCTCACCTCAGCAGCAGGCACCAAAAAGGAGGACTTAGCGTTGAAAATTTTTCTCTGTGAAGTCAAATTTGCTTTGAAGGTTTACTTCACTGGAGGAAAAACTTGCTTTAGAGAGAATGATTCTCAAGGGAGAAGAATGCTATTGACATTCAGGACAAGACAGTTCTTCATTGTGCCAGACTGTGCCACACATCGTGAGACGCTTAGTGTCCTGACTCCACCCAGCGAGGGGAATAAAGATGCCTTCAGGGATGCAGCACAGTTGGCAACTAACTCCACCTTGGCATTGTCTCCCTGGGAGAGAAGGAAGAGTCATCCCCAACAGAATGGGAACACAGAATATAAATCAAGTTCAGCTACAGGAAAATAAAATTACATTTCTTGCTCATGAGTTTGTGGATGAGCTGGGTACATTAACTTCTGACAAGTAGAAAGAATTCACGCTTGGGAGGGGGCTACCATGACCAAGTGTGCAACACCTAAGGGGGCACCAGTCATACTGTACACATTGTAGATTTGTAAATTTACTAAACAATTGTCCCATTAATGGAAGTATCTTGAGAGGGAGGCAACTGTTCCTAATTTGAACAATGATGCTGTATGGACCAGAGGTGGCCCCAACAGGGAGTTTGAAGACCTTGGACCTATGCTTTTATTATATGTCTTTTATCACTATGTATGATTTCCCTATCTCTCATAAAAATATAATGCAAACTTGTAAGATCCCTATCTCTCATAAAAGTATAATGCAAACTTGTAAGATCCCTATCTCTCATAAAAGTATAATGCAAACTTGTAAGAGGGCTGGTAAGACAGCTAGTGGAAAAGAGAATAAACACTAAAAAGGAAATGAATCATATCTTTTAGAAAAATTGGATTTGTGATACAACTTTTAATTTTTAAAAATTTGAAAGAAAGAAAGATCATGGGGTTAAGACAGATGTCCCCAAATGATCTCAGGTCATGAGCCCTTAGTGCCTCAGTAATATATTCACTGTGCCCCCTAGGTCTGAAGAAATACTCAGTAGTTGGTTCTGTTTATTACCAACAACTTAAGTCCAAACAAATATGTATGTCCTAGAAACTCAGTAGCCTTCTTAAAAATTACATACATTGAAAGAAAAAAAATTTTATATCATTCTTAAATAATCACACTGACAGATGTGTGCCACTCTAGCATGGCTCAGCTTCTCGAACTTCGGGAACAGATTGAGCTTTGCCATCAACATTTCCTTTTCCACATTGATTTTCACAAGGTACTTCCTTGTCATCATGGTAATTTCTAAAAACCTAGCTTTCCAAAGCTATGACATCACCTTAAGGAATGTAGCACAGTATTGAAATATGCGAACTATCCCAAGCCAGTAGATTCACAACATCCGACAGATGTCAAGTTTCTGTTTCCTTCGAAATTTTTAATTAAAAAAAAAATTTTTTTTTTTTTTTGGCTGCTCTGAGTCTTCATTGCTGCACGCGGGCTTTCTCTAGTTGTGAGCAGGGGCTACTCTTCATTGCGGTGCACCGGCTTCTCATTTGCGGAGGCTTCTCTCGTTGTGGAGCATGGGCTCTAGGCGCGCGGGGTTCAGTAGTTGAGGCGCATGGGCTCAGTAGTTGCAGCTCGCGGACTCTAGAGTGAGGGCTCAGTAGTTGCGGTGCACGGGCTTAGTTGCTCCACGGCATGTGGGATCTTCCTGTACCTGGGATCGAACCGGTGTCCCCTGCATTGGCAGGCAGATTCTTAACCACTGGACCACCAGGGAAGTCCTCCTTCAAATTTTTAAATGTCGCATGGCACCCCCTGTGAATTTGCTGTGACTCTCCTGCAGCATCTCTGTGCACAGTTTAAGACAAAGGGATTAAGACAGTGAAACCCTAGACACATTGAAATTAGCTGTAGTAAAGATATTTATCATGGCCTAACACCCATGGCTCTGCAGAGCTAGAATTAAGTCTGAAAGTCCAGCACTCAAGAACCTGTTTAATTCTTCTTGGGCACTTGAGATAATGTCTTCAAAAGTATTTTGAAAATTCTGAAGTGCTGTAACAATAATACTTGCCGAATTAGCTGGTAAAAGAGCTGTCTGCTAGAATGTAAGATCCAAGAGGCCAGGGAGTTTTGTATCCTCAACACCTAGAATAGTGCTCGGGATATAGCTATTTTTTAATAAATAGTTGATGAACTAATAGATGAAAGAAAAGAGGGCACACTGACATTTCAAACTCTTGGTATTTTTAATAGAGTTGTAAGGTTGTCATGGGTTTCATGCTTTTCTTTGTATTCTCTCAACTTGGTCAGTGACTTTCCAAATGAAACCTAAGTTGTAGTGTGGTTAGAGATTACTATGTGTCTCGATGTGTTTCTCCTTGGGTTTATCCTGCCTCTCTGTGCTTCCTGGACTTGGGTGGCTATTTCCTTTCCCATGTTAGGGAAGTTTTGGACTATAATCTCTTCAAATATTTTCTCGGGTCCTTTCTCTCTCTCTTCTCCTTCTGGGACCCCTATAATGCGAATGTTGTTGTGTTTAATGTTGTCCCAGAGGTCTCTTAGGCTGTCTTCATTTCTTTTCATTCTTTTTTCTTTATTCTGTTCCGAAGCAGTGAATTCCACCATTCTGTCTTCCAGGTCACTTATCCGTTCTTCTGCCTCAGTTATTCTGCTATTGATTCCTTCTAGTGTAGTTTTCATTTCAGTTATTGTATTGTTCATCTCTGTTTGTTTGTTCTTTCATTCTTCTAGGTCTTTGTTAAACATTTCTTGCATCTTCTCGATCTTTGCCTCTATTGTTTTTCCGAGGTCCTGGATCATCTTCACTATCATTATTCTGAATTCTTTTTCTGGAAAGTTGCCTATCTCCACTTCATTTACTTGTTTTTCTGGGGTTTTATCTTGTTCCTTCATCTGGTACATAGTCCTTGCCTTTCCATTTTGTCTATCTTTCTGTGAATGTGGTTTTCGTTCCACAGGCTGCAGAATTGTAGTTATTCTTGCTTCTCTAGAGATTATATATGTAAAAGTGTCTAGTACTTAGAGGTGCTCAGTAAGTGATTAATTTTTTATAGGGAGATAAAGTATGGTGGTGGCAAGAATATTAGCTTTGGAATAGGGCTAATTTGGATTTGAATTGACCAGATAATCACCAGATTTCTCTGTGTCTCAGGTTTTCCATATAATATGGAGATAAACATCTTAGTACAGCAATCCCCAACCTTTTTGGCACCAGGGACCGGTTTTGTGGAAGACAATTTTTCCAGGGATGGGGGGTGGGGAATTGTTCAGGCGGTAATGGGAGTGATGGGAGTGATGGGGGTGATGGGGAGTGGCAGATGAAGCTTCACTCACTCGCCCGCCGCTCACCTCCTGCTGTGTGGCCCGGTTCCTAATAGGCCGCGGACTAGTACCGGTCCACGGCCCAGGGGTTGGGGACCCCTGTCTTAGTATACAGAGTTGTTGTAAGGATTAAATGAGAAAATGTATATAAAGCACTTAATACAATGCCTGGAACATAAGAAGTACAAACAGGGGGGTTTGTACTTACAGGACCCTTTATACGTACAGGACCCTTTCCACACCTGCTTCTATTCCAAATGAGGGGCAGCGAATGTTTACTAAGTCTTCAAAAAAGGAAACTTTTCTTTTTAAACAGTATTTTCCATAATACGTGCTTATAAGAGCACTCGGAGAGTTTTGCTGTCTCTCCCTGGAAGTGGTTGGAAATTGCCAGGTGCCCTGTTTGTTTCCTTTGCTTGCTTTGTTACAAAGCTAGCCTTGTTTGGAGAGAGACTCCTCTTTCTGTCGAAAGTACAAATAGGACAGGGAAGCAGAGAGAGGTGCACTGAACACCTCAGGTAAACAAGTGCCAACCCGGTGAATGGTTCCAAGTGAAATAATATGATGCCTTAAGACAAAGGCATCCAGAATAAGAAGGCATCCTAATAGGTAATTTTCACTTTACTTGACTTATCTCATTCCTCTGAAGGTAAGTTTCAGGACCTATGAATAGACTGTGCATTATATACACCAGGCACATGCTACCTCAGGGCCTTTGCACTGGCCTGGAATGCTCTTCCAATACATGTCCATTTCCTTCCAGTGAGCCTGCTCAAATTCACCTTCACGATGAGGCCTACACAGAATTCCCTGTTTATAACTACACACCTCCATCCCCCTTACCCTGCTTGGTTTTTTCCCCTAACACCTATCACCTTTTAACATACTACTTTCTGTGTTATTTATTTTCATTCTGCCCTCACAAGAATATATACTCCAGGAGGACAGGGATTTTTGTCTGTTTTGTTCACCAACACCTCAGTGTCTAGATCAATCACTGACAGAGGGTAGGCACTCAGTAGATATTTGTACAATTGAATTGAATTGATTTTAATATATTCCCACTGAATTTTATACTGTTTAATTTGGGTCCATTTTTTAGTTTGTCAGCATAATTTTGAGAAATAATAACTTGCTTTCATCCTGCATCTTTAAGTGTGGCCCATCACCCACATTGGTGTAAGTAGCCCCCACCAGGGAAAACTCCAGGCACCCCACCCAGATCAATTACTGGCAGTGTGAACTTTGGCAATTTTCTTAGCCTCTCTGTGTCTTGGTTGCATTACCTATAAATGGAGATAAAAAACCATTGCTACTCCATAAAAATCTTGTGAGGATTTAATGAGTTAATACACATGAAGTGCCTATAACAGTGCCTGGCACACATTCAATAAATATGAGCTATTGTTTTTCTATCTATAGCCAAGTCCAGGACCTTCTCCCCTTAGTCCTGCTCTGCATCTCTATTCTCCCCTCCTCTGGTATTCATCCTCTGCCAACCCACCTCGTCTTTCACCTCCTCCCTCTTTACCTATCTGATCTGAAACTGATGAGGTCTCTTTAGCTTCAACTCTCCTTTTTCCTCTACTAACTATTTTTTAAGCATTGGCCATTAGGACCAAACTGCTTTTAGAAGCTCCAGGTAACTCCCTGACTAACCTGTGCCTGGACTAAAGTTTTCATGTTTTAACAGTGCAATTCTAAGAAAAATCCCAATGGGAACAAGAGGGAAAAACTTCTCACAAGTTGGTTTGTTTGACCTTAATCCAGAACTATTTTAATCCTATCATTTATCACCAATAACTTACCCCATTTAATTTAAGTTTTTTTGTTTTTTGTTTTTAAAGTGTGGCCTCCTTAACATCTTGGGTTGTATTATTTTAAAGAGAAAATAATTTCAGCTCTTCTAAAACTATTTTTTTTTTGCCTTGAAACTAATCAAGAAGATCCCTAATATGTATGTACTCTCTGAACTTCATTCTGAGGCTGGGGAAGAAAATATCCTCTTCCCCAGAAGGGCTATGCTATCTCAACTTGGGCTGTGAAGGCTGCCCAACCTCATGTCACCAGTCTCGGGAAAGGGGGGCTGCCAGAGAACTTGGCTAAAGGTGGGGAGGTAAAAGGTCCAAAGGATTAAATTTCTGGCTCCCAAAATAACCCTGAGTACTCCTGCCACCTCCAAATCAGGCCCTGCACGCTTCTTCACTCTGGCAGAGTGCCACTTCTCTGGCCCAATCCCAGGAGGCCCTGTGGAGCCATGGCTAACACTCTGTCTCCACATGACAGCCCTCTAGAGAGGCTGGGGAGCCCACTTAATTAAGGATGGACATGCAAGGTGCCTTTTCTCTCTTCTTAGACTCAATTGTTCTTCTCTTTCTTTAATGTTCTTTCTTTCTTCTTCTCCACCTTTCTCTAGGGTCCTGCAAGTTCTCAGGACAGTGTTTTCCAAAGTTCAATAATGCGAGAACCACTGTCATGATGCCCTCCCCCTAGCCCCCAACATATCCAAATCCCACCTGTACTGTTTCCTTAAATTAGCTCACTTTTTCACTTAAGTGTTTAAAAACTAGTTACTGCTTTAAATTTAAAACCAGTTTCACTTGCCATAAACAGAAGGCTCAGATATAAATATAATTAAAGCAAAAATATACAGTAATGGCATTTTAGTTGGCTATGGCTGTTTGCTGCAGGCCTTGTGCCTGAGTCCTACTCTGTTAAGGAATGCTGGAGAAGGTGTTAAAGACATACCAGCGTCAAAGTGAGACTTGCTTCTTGAAATAGGGACTGGAAAGAGGATGGAAGAAAGCAAAGTTCTCATCTTATTTTTAAATAACATGTCTACGTAAAACTTAAGCATTTCCCACTCTGGGAAACGCTGCTTTCAGTTCAGGCTCACAAAAGGCAAATATTGTTTGTTGAAATCTGATAGGCCTCATCCCATTTCCCTCAAGTACTGGGTACATTATTTACTAACTGTACTCAAAAACGTTTTGCATATCTTTTCTTATTATTTGTTCACAGCGTCCGACCAACCACCACAGAGCGTTTCGGATGTAGGACTCTGCTGTGGATCACAAAATGTGGCCGGTGAATGGGTCTTTGGATGCCATTTAGCCTAAATCTTGACCCATCTCCATTTTCCCGAAAAGAGACTTGGGGTTCGAGGCCGAGGGGGATTTGCCCAAGGTCACACAGGGGGTAGACTGATTTTTGTGTTCCTGCAGCCCAGAGAACAAGCTATCTCGTGCTACCGGAGGCTTCAAGATGGGTTGCCTGGCTGGCGCGTGGCCAAACTTCCAGTCTCCTGTGTTGATGGCGGTTGCCATGGCAGCGGCACACTGTTTCCCCGCCTCATCTTTGTGACGTTATGGGACCAGCGTCCAATGGGAAAGCAGATCCGCGTCAAGCACCGCCTTTCCCGACGGGCACGGCCTTAGCGACTGGGAGACAAGCGTTGACAGTGCTGGACCGGCTGGCTCGGGTCGCGGCCGCGGCATTACATCGTTTTCCAATCTGTCCGCAAACGCCGCCGCCCGAAACAGAGCCAGGATGTTCGGGATGCTGAGCAGCAGCTTTGAGGATGATCCCTTCTTCTCGTGAGTGTCGGCGGGCCGGGAGCCGGCGGTCGCGCGGGAACTCGGGGATCTTGAGCGGAGCTATCTTAAGGGAAAAGAGTCAGTTAAAACTCCAAAGAGGGCGAGAGGGAATTCGAGTGACTCCAGGAGGCAACTTGAGGGAGAGGAAGACTTGGGGGGCGTGAGAGGGAACGGAGAAGATATAGGGGCGTGTGAGGGAGAGGAGAGGAGGATTTCGGGACGTGGGAAGGAGGGGAGAGAAATTTACCGGGCGTGAGGTGGGGGGAGGTCTGTGCAGGCTTCCCCGCCCAACAAACCCGTGTGACGGCTGCTCTCAACTTGGCCAGACTTCGGATACTTCCCGCCCCCCAACCCCTGTGCTTCTGGTGTTGGGAGTCCCGCCTTCGCAGCCGCAGAGGCTTTGCAGGTGACGACGGTAACTGCCCTCTCGGTGGAACTTCTGCAGAGAATTGTACTTACAGGACCCTTTCCACACCTGCTTCTATTCCAAATGAGGGGCAGGGAATGTTTAATAAGTCTTCGAAAAAGGAAACTTTTTTTTAAAACAGTATTTTCCATAATACGTGCTTATAAGAGCACTTGGAGAGTTTTGCTGTCTCTCCCTGGAAGTGGTTGGATATTGCCAGGTGCCCTGTTTGTTTCCTTTGCTTGCTTTGTTACAAAGCTAGCCTTGTTTGGAGAGAGACTTCTCTTTCTGTCAAAAGTACAAATAGGACAGGGAAGCAGAGAGAGGTGCGCTGAACACCTCAGGTAAACAAGTGCCAACCCGGTGAATGGTTCCAAGTGAAATAATATGATGCCTTAAGACGAAGGCATCCAGAAATTAGTTGTTTCATTATGATCTAATTTTCTGGTTTTTGCTGTGTCTTGTTTTTTCTTTAGTTCTTCCTCTGTCGATTATATAAAAGTAATAACACAATCTAGTGATCCCTAAAACAGGAAGATTTGTGTTACTTTTTTACCCAAGTGTTTTGCCAGTTTGAATTTTGACTTGCTGTCCTAATTTATTTTGATCACTTAAATTCTCTATCTATGCAACTTGGGGACTATCTTTTAAAAAAGTTAAAATGTTAACAGTTTACTACTTCGATTTTTTTGTTTGTTTTTAAAGAAAAATATTGTATTGGCTTAAATGTATTAGTACTATATTAAAACCAAATAACATAAAAGTAATAACTGAAAGAAAATTAACAGTAGAAAGACGAAATGATTAATTTAGAAAAAATTAAATGATTAATATTTTATTCTAAAGATTATTCATTATAATTAAGGGGTGTATGGACTCCAGCAAATTTATTATGCTGTTTTAACTTGTTTAGGAGCAGTTGGGACGTTTATGACCAGTGTCATTTTAACAGATTTCAAATTTTGTATTATGATTTGCTCTTTTAAAAGCCTCTGAGAGTAGGGACTAAATATATCCTTAGATTAGTTGAGCTGTTGAAGTGGCTCTTATGTAATTGTGACATCAGTACAATGGGCGACAGTTAAGAAGATTATGACAGACAACTTTTGAGTTGTATTGTCTTTGATTATATCAAAAGAGCAATGAACTAAACTAAACCATGAATGTATAATTAGTACCTTCTTTAAAACATCTAGCAAAAGTGTAATTTAAACTCTTGGGTGACGCTTTATGAGCAAAGGCAATGAACCCAAGAGTCAGGGTCAGAAATAGTAACAGACCACAAATAGTAGGCATACATCAAAGAACACTCTTCCTCTGGGCTTAGGATGGATAGGACCATCAGTTACATGTTAGTAGGTTTTTCAGTCATCATTTTCTGTAGCCTTCTTCAAATGCAGGCAGCCATATCTTAGAAATCTGGGATAAAATTAATTAACTTTATAAAACTGACTTATAATTTCTTTGCTCCACAATTAACAATATAGAGAATAAACATAATTAGGGGAGACAAGGGAGAAAGAGAATGAGTTTATATTTATTTCAAGTAATGTGTCATTTGACCCACCCCTTTTACCCGAACCCCAAACAAAATGAGAATTCACTACTTAATATAAGTCAAGCATAAGGAATTGATAAAGGTGACAGACTCCTTATTAAATCATCCACTGACCTTAAGGAACACAGAAGGGTTCCATACCCACCATCTTTTATATAAATATTATCCCTGTTGCTAACATTATGTGTCTCGTCATTGGGTTCCCTAGTGGCTATTTTAATGTCTGACATGTAGAAAGTATTCAAGAGATATTGTTTAATGACAATCTGGTGTCTTTTACTCTGTCTTGTAGTTAATGTGGTATTTAGTTGATTGCTGGATTGCTGAAAGTAGTTACAGATGGTCCCCAATTTACGATGGTTCCACTTAAGATTTTTCAACTTTACCATGGTGAGAAAACAATACACATTCAGTAGAAACCATACTTTGAATTTTGAACTTCAGTCTTTTCCCGGCTAGCGACATGTGGTACAATACTGTCACAAGGTAGGCAGTGGCAGGGGCAGTGAGCCTCAGCTCTGTCAGCCACGATCACGAGAGTGAACAACGCATCACTGACAACCATTCTGTTTTTCACTTTTAGTACAGTATTCAATAAATTACACGAGGTATTCAATACTTTATTATAAAATAGGCTTTGTGTTAGATAGTTTTGCCCAACTGCAGGCTAACGTAAGCGTTCTGAGCACGTTTAAGGTACACTAGGCTAAGCTATGATGTTTGGTAGATTAGGTGTATTAAACGCATTTTCGACTTACGGTTATTTTCACCTTACGATGGGTTTATCAGGATGTAACCCCATCACAAGTAGAGGAAGATATGTATTTGCTTTCAACAGGTGCCATTGTCGATGTTGGCACTTTCTAATTTAAATACTACCATTTTCTAAATAATTCATTAGTTCAGAATCAGGGATATTAATAATAAGCACACTCTACTAATTTACTAATTAAAAGTGGGCAGACAAAAAGTATATACTTCTTGGATATGAAATTAGAATTATTAAATAAAATGAGACTAGTAAAATACAGTGTCAAATTGTCAAACACTTTAGAGATTTGAGTAAAAGACAAAATCTAGTTTTGAATTCAAATATATTCATTTTTAATGTTTACCTTCCTATAATAGCACATATTAAATGTTTCATCAGAAAATTAAAGGGAAACTTCAAAAGTGATATTTTAAAGTTCGTTGTTTTATTATATATTTGGGACATTTTTGGTGTCATAATATGTTTCAGAGCTGAAGTTATTTCAGTGAAAATTGCCTCACAGTATACATTCACATATACCTTTTTAAACAAATAATACTTGTAATTTGGTTAAAAACACAAAGGCTAAAAGCTAGCACTTCCTGGCATGCAGTTTTCTCTCAAGAATACTACTTTCTCCTCCCGTTTGCATTTTCTTAAGAATAGAAACATGCCAGTATGGACAGAAAAATTAATTTGAGAGTAAAATGGTTTTGGCATCTATCCTACACCCTAAAAAACATTGATTATTAAATGTAAAAGTTTACATATATTTAGTACAATCTAGAAACTTCTGCTTTGTACAGAAACATGAACTTCGAATCTTCTGAGCTACGGAAATGAAATTCTGATCGTGCAAGTCTACAAAGAATAGCTATGTTACCACTTATCGGCTATTAGACATTAAACAGCCTTTAATAAGGCAAATCAGCCTTATTTTTCGTTGTAAATTGTTAGCATTTCTTTAAGCCACCCAAACTCTTCATGTGGGCACCATATTGTGATGACCAGTCTTTGGTTAAAGAAACCCTGCATATATTCTTAGGATGTTACTTTTTCTGTCTCCTCACTCTCATCAGGGGCTAAAATTTACATATCTATAAACTCTATTTTTAATTTTTAAAAATTTATTTATTTTGCACTTTGGAGGTAGTCAGAGGACACTGCTTTGACCTATTTACTGAGTTGAAAGTGAATGTATTACACATACAAGACAGGCATTGACTGATATTTTCTTGATTGAGAATATTGCCACGGCAGAAAATAAAACAAAATCACCTTATTAAATACACTAGACTGTTCATTCGGGGCATTCTTTGGCTCGTTAAGTACGAACCATTGAGTTAGGAGCCAAGGAGCACAACACGATTATGACATAGTCAAAGAATGCCATGTGGTACCATCTGATCATATCATAATGCTTAGTTCTATCAATGACTTTGTAAGCATTCACACAGAAGTAGGGGAGTACCTACAGGATGGGAAGGAGCCATAGTCATTCCTACATCTCTTACAATATCAAAGCCTTCTGCCACACCACCATTTTAAACTGTGCTTCTAAACAGTAGGCAAATAAAATTGCCTATGAAAATGTAATTCATTCTTCAAGTATTTCTTAGTTTTCTACTATATGCCCAGCCCCGTGGACTTTGTTATAAATTTGTAGAAGTCATGGTCCATGCCCTAAAAGATTCTCTTATGAAGGTTGTATGCATTATTTCTAGTGTCAAAAATATATCATCTGATCTATTTTCTTTATGGACCCATACACCTTACTGAGACTAGGAAACATTTTTTTGTGATCAAAGACCCATAGCAATCTGCTTATGCCACTACCATGTATAATGGAAGGAAGGAATTTCCCTTGATGAATGGGACTGCCATTAGTTATCTAAGTTATCTAAGTTATCATCTAGTTATCATCTTAGTTATCTAAGACCCTTGTGTAATAAAGAATAGTGTACTGCTTTTTTACTTAGAAGCACAAATATCTATATTCTTGTACAGGCCAGTAAAATTGTAATTCTGGTAAAATATATATATTACATGTATATATAATATATATATTTATTATATATATATACACAACATATATATTTGAGAGAATCTTGAAAAAAAAAAACTTATTCTGAAGTGAAACATTACCAGCCCTTAAAAAAAACACTTTTATGTTGAGGTTATCCCAAGAGACCCAGAATCAATCTAGGAGTTAAGATTTTTTTGTGGGGGGAGGGGCAACAATTTTTCCTAGCTTCTGATAGGTAAATATAATGGAGTAGAAAACATATGTTTGGTGCCAAATTTCATTCTGTTTGATTGTGGTTCGTGTCAACAATGCTGAAAGAAGTAGTATGGCCATCATAATAGTATAAGTAAATTTTTCCTCATTTAAATGAAAATGCATTCTCATGGAAAATCTGAAGACTGTAGAAAATTTGGTAAAGGAAATCATGCAACCCAAGATTTTAGCTACTAACATTATTTTGGTGTATTTCGTTTCTATTTTCCATATATGAATTTTTTTCTCCAAAATTGGAACCAAACTTTATGGTTATAAATATACTGTTTTGGCTTCCCTGGTGGTGCAGTGGTTAAGAATCTGCCTGCCAATGCAGGGGACATGGGTTCGAGCCCTGGTAGGGGAAGCTCCCACGTGCTGCGGAGCAACTAAGCCCCTGCGCCACAACTACTGAGCCCGCGCGCCTAGAGCCTGTGCTCTGCAACAAGAGAAGCCACCGCAATGAGAAGCCTGCGCACCGCAACGAAGAGTAGCCCCTGCTCACTGCAACTAGAGAAAGCCCGCGCAGCAACAAAGACCCAATGCAGCCAAAAATAAATAAATAAAATAAATAAATTTATAAAAATAAATATACTGTGTTTTTCCTCAACATATACCATAAGCATTTCCCTAGTCTTTAGGTATTCTTTAAAGCATGAATTTAGTGGATGCAAAATATTGCATCCTGTGGATGCACAAAGAATATTTTTCATATAAATCTTTAACCACATTTCAAGTTATTACTTTAGACCAGTTTATGTACACAGTATGACCAATTTCTAGGGTATTAGCTTTGTAAAGTGTCATCATATTTCTAGTTTATTCTCCTAGAAAACTGAAACATTAATTTTCTTTCTTTTTTAAAAAAATATTTATTTATTTATTTATTTATTTATTTGGCGGCACCAGGTCTTAGTTGCAGCATGCGGGATCTTTGTTATGGCCTGTGGGATCTTTAGTTGCGGCATGTGGAATCTTTAGTTGCTGCATGCGGGATCTAGTTCCCTGACCAGGAATCGAACCTGGGCCCCCTGCATTGGGAGCATGGAGTCTTAACCGCTGGACCACCAGGGAAGTCCCAAAACATTAATTTTCAAAAGAGAACAATATGAATAAGTAGAAAAATATAAAAACTCTTCCTACCTGAGAAAACAAACTCTATTAGATTAATTTTTAAAATATTAAAATAACTTCTTGCTACCACAAGAGATTTTCCCTTTGTTAAAAAAAAAAAAAAAATTCAAGCTTGAACAGGAGAAATCTTAAAGTCCTATTTCCAAGCAGCTGCTGTTTTGGGTAGACATGAGTTGAACTCACTTCAGGGTCCAGCCAGGTTTCTTCCTGAATGGTTCAGACAGGTGCAAAAGCCAGACTGTGAGCCCACTTTTGTCTTAATGCTTTTTCCAACAAGCAGCCTTTTGTTCATGTCAATAAAAAAATTAAGATTTTTTTAAAAAAATTTTTTAATGTATGTATGTATGTATTTATTTATTTATTTATGGCTGTGTTGGGTCTTCGTTTCTGTGTGAGGGCTTTCTCTAATTGCGGCAAGTGGGGGCCACTCTTCATTGCGGTGCGCGGGCCTCTCACTATCGCGGCCTCTCTTGTTGCGGAGCACAGGCTCCAGACGCGCAGGCTCAGTAATTGTGGCTCACGGGCCTAGTCGCTCCGCAACATGTGGGAATCTTCCCAGACCAGGGCTCGAACCCGTGTCCCCTGCATTGGCAGGCAGATTCTCAACCACTGCACCACCAGGGAAGCCCCAAAATTAAGATTTTTTTAGCATTTGCTCTATGTATAAATATACCTACTCCTATTTAAATAAAGAGAAACCTGGGCAACATTTTAAATGAGCCACATTTAGTTGCTGCATTTTTAACCCAATTATAATGCAATCAGAAAAATAAATCTTACTGAATGTTATGTTTCTATAGGAAAATAATAGCTATTTAATACTCATTTATTCACTGAGCAAAACTAGTATTCCCTGAAGTATCTTTCTTCATGCAGTTGAATGTCATCCACGTATCTAAAGGGAAAGTTGACTGGTTTTCTTAAGTAACTGCATATTAATTAGAATGAACATTTTAATCTTCATACTTGTAGCCATATTCTAAGCTCTAAACGTCCAGTGAGTATAGAGATCTCAGCAAAATGACTCTCTTTTGAATCATCCATTTTAAAAACATCAGATGGTACGAAATCCTTTAACTCTACATAGTTCTATTTCTTTTTTATTCTTTAAAGATTTTTATGAAACATTTTGAATATATACTACTAAAGTGTAACAGTATAACAATACTGCATACCCCTCGCCCAGAATTTCAAAATTTACACCTGCTTTACCCATCTCTATCACTGCTGCTGTCTCCAAAGCATTTTGTTTTCTTTTTTATAAATTTATTTATTTATTTATTTTTGGCTGCATTGGGTCTTCGTTGCGGCCATGGGCTTCTCATTGCAGTGGCTTCTCTTGTTGTGGAGCACGGGCTCTAGGCATGCGGGCTTCAGTAGTTGTGGCACGTGGGCTCAGTAGTTGTGGCTCACGGGCTCCAAAGCACAGGCTCAGTAGTTGTGGCGCATGGGCTTAGCTGTTCCACGGCATGTGGGATCCTCCCGGACCAGGGCTTGAACCCATGTCCCCTGCATTGTCAGGCGGATTCTTAACCACTGCACCTCCAGGGAAGTCCCCAAAGTGTTTTAAACCAAATTCCAGACTTCTTGTCATCTTATTCATATGTATTTCCAAATACATCTCTGAAAAATACTGCTGTATTCTTACATCACCACAATACCATATTTACATCTAACAAAATTAACAATAATTCCAATTTCTTGGTATCATCTGGCATTGAGTATCATCTAGATATGAAATACTTAGGAACAGTCTGTTTTTTTAGGTAAAAACTAGAAATTATTTCTTAGACAACTCGTTTATTGGTCTTAGAACTACTTGAAACTCTGTCTCTTTAAGTAAAAATTAGGGAGATACATACACCAAATTCTGATTCCTTAATTGTAAACTAACTTTTAATCTTCACGTCTTGATTTGGGAAAGCATAAAACTCTATTTCTGCCCTCTAGTCTCATTGTGTGCCATTGATCCATTTAATTTTTAAATTGTCACAACTTCCGCATAGTGCTAGTTGCCTATAATTCTGCTAAAATAGTGATTCTCAAACTTTTAGCAGGTGGCAGGTCTAGGAATAGCAGTCTGTTAAATTTTCCGTGCCCATCACTCCTATTAATAAGACAAAAATCCAAAACTAAAAATTCTATAAGAATTCATGGGAAAATTATTTATGATATTTTCTTCATTGTATGTATAATGTCTTTACTTGATTATTCGTAATATGTTAGAGTCTGTTTTTAGTTGGAAAGAATGAAATATGAATAATCTCTAAATAAACCTAATGCTCTAGTGTCTTCATTTTATCCTATTTCCTAAGTGAATTTAGTACAAGTACATTTCTGTAGTTAATACTGAACGTTCAACTAAAGAGACTCTTCATTCTCAGAGATTCGGTTACTAATTTGGTTAAGAACAGTTTAATTTTTGGACTCCTGTTGAAATTTTTGTGTTCTGTTGCACTAAGAGCATCCTCAACCTGCACACACTGGAGAGCACTTTCCTTTTATGACTTTGCATAAAATTTGTCAGCAGGAAGGAGGCTGGAAAGTAGTCAGGGCAATGTCCGCAAGTGGATTGGTATGTAAAGGACAAGGGAGTGACAGTAGGAGAACAAATGAAGAAGTAAGAGTACTGACATGTTACAGTTTTTTAGAATACGGATCAATCATCCAGACCAGCAGTGGTCCTAATGCAGGGGTGATTGAAAATTATCGTGTTGGTCAGGTATGCAGAGGACCTGCTATTTGTCATTCGTAAATATATTTCTTTCTCTACTTAACGAGTTTCCTCTAAAACAATTGATACTGCACAAGAGTAAACAGATCTGTAGAACAAAACAGTCAGGAAACACTCTCATAAACAGCCTCCCTATTAGATTTATTTAGAGAATACTCATCTTTTTATTTTTTATTTTAATACTTTGTAATATCATCAAATGTACCTGGGAAATGGCACTGCTTTCTGAGTAGAAGACTAGATTTTAATTGCTGGAAATCCTTTAGACAACTTAAAAACACTCACCTTGGGACTTCCCTGGTGGCGCAGTGGTTAAGAATCCGCCTGCCAATGCCGGGGACACGGGTTAGAGCCCTGGTCTGGGAAGATCCCACATGCTGCGGAGCAACTAAGCCTGTGCACCACAACTACTGAGCCTGTGCTCTAGAGCCCGCGTGCCACAACTACTGAAGCCTGCGCGCCTAGAGACCGTGCTCCGCAACAAGAGAAGCCACCACAATGAGAAGCCCACGCACCACAATGAAGAGTAGTCCCTGCTCACCGCAACTGGAGAAAGTCCGCGTGCAGCAACGAAGACCCAATGCAGCCAAAAAAATAAATAAAATAAAAAAAAATTAATTAAAAAAAACCCAAAACACTCACCTTTACACCAGTTATTGTAGAATCAATTTAATCATTTGAAACATTCGACATAAATTTCTACATTCAATTTTCAGAAATTATGTTCAAGTCGAATTAAGGCAATAAGACTTCAGAACTACACAATACTTTTTGAAGTAAAGTTCTGTCTTAGCATATAATTAAAACTAATGCCTAACTGAAGACAGATGGGAAATATTAATTTATTGAAGCATAAAACTTAGTAACATCTTACCATGAATACCGAAATTTGACAAGCTTTAGGGTTTTCACAGAAATAAATTGGTATACTTTATTTTACAGCATTTTAGTGGGAGTTGCCAAGAAATAAGCTTTATTACTATTAGGGGGAAAAAAACCACATTTATACAGTCTGAACTGAACATTTACATTGGATTTGGAATTGTAGAACTTTTATCCCATTTCAATTTTCCACGTTTACACATGCACTGTAAGACTTTAAAAAATGAGGAAAATCTCTTAAAATTTAATGACATCCAACATCCAGCAATTAATACCTTATTTTATAAAGTATCAAGATGCTTTACATTTTCAAAAATGTGTTTTTGGAATGTGTAATACATGCTTATGGCAAAAACTCGAAAAGGTACAGAAGAGTACATAATTAAAAGACCCCTCCTCACAACAAAGCAAATATAATTAACACTAAACTGTACATTTAAAAATGGGAAAACTCATTGAGCTGTACAGTTGTGATTGATCTGTGCACTCTTCTATATGTGCTATACTTCAATAAAATAATTTAAGACAAAAAATGACTCTCCCACCTTTGGCCCTCAACCATCTAGCCACCCTCTCAGAACGCAACCCCTATGACCAGTTTGCTGCATAGCCTCCTAGGGATATATTCTATACATTTATAAGCATATGTACATGAATATTTTTTATATAAATGGAGGTGTACTAAATATCTTGCTAATCCTTCTATATCAATACATAAATATCTGCCTTGCACTTTCAAAGGTGGCATTATATTCCATTTGAATGCTTTTAAAGTGCTGAAAAGTGTTCAATGGCTCTTTTCCTATCCTTTTTTGGTTATTGTTCCATCAGTCAGTCCAGAAACATCTGTGGGCCAGATAATTTTGTACAGTAGAGGGAGCAAGAGAGATGTGTCCCCTTTCCTCAAGAAGCTTCTAATTGGGCAGAAAAGACAAATAATATTTTCTGTATGTTATTTTATTTTCAAAAGTCTTTGTTTTATGAAGAGGGCTAACACAAATAGCAAGACTTTATTTTTAACTTAAATTAAAAAAAAAATTTCCCCTTGACTCCCAATAATGGTAACCTATGCCTTCCCTTCAAGGGGAAGAAAAGAAAGTAGAAAAAAAATATTGAGGAGTACATAAAAGAAAAACGATAAAATAGTTGAAACAGTACTGTTCAGGCATGCTGCAATGGGATTAAGGCTGATGAAAATAAAAGGAGTAAACCTTCCCACCTACGTTGACATTCGAATGTGGAAAACAAAATTTACTCTAGCAACTTGAAGCAGAAAATGATTTATTACAGGGCATTAGTTGGCTTAGAGAATCACTGTGATGGCTGAAGAAACAGACTCTAGGTTGAACTTTCAAGAATGACCCTCAAAGTCACATCACATCCAGACCACTGGGGAAGCAACTGCCACTTCCCAAGTTAGGAAATCACTAAATTGGGAAGCTGCTGCTACTCCTAACTCCAAAGCCATTGTGTACCTGATAGCAGCCATATCAGCAAAATGGATTTCACTTCCTGTCCCCCAATACCCATAAAGCTCTAGTGATGAGACACTCTGAGTTGCTAATACTGCTACAGAAAAACTATGTAGCTCTGTGATCATGTTTACCAACAAACAGAAGTAACAGTACATACAGACTCTCCCACACCTCTACCTTCCAGTTGTCCATTGTCCATAATTGGCAGAACCTAAATCCAGAATCTTAGCTGCAGTGGGGTGTAGGAAATTAAATTTTACCTTTTGAACTTCTGCAGTATAAAAAGGCACATTGAAAGGAAGTTGAAATGGATTGAATGCCAATCTGTCTTTTATATCCTCTTCCCCTTCCCCCAATCTGTAGCTCTCTTCCAACCCCGACATCTTTTTCTCGTTTGTGTTGCTATTTTAAAGCAGGTAAGTGTAAATAACTATACATGATGGGGAAGATTAAAGTCTACAGTCATGCTACCCTCCCCTCATTTCCTTTTTAGAAGGATAAATTATTGCTCCCAAGGTACTCCTTTGCTGTGCTGTGTCTCAGGAACAAAGGAAAAAGAAAATTGTAGTATCTAGAGATCTGCTGTATAATATTGTGCCTGTAGTTAACAATACCGTATTGTACACTTAAAATTTTCTTAGGTGGGTAGGTTTCATAGGAAATGTTCTTACCACAGTAAAAATAAAAGAAAATTGTAAAAAGCTAGAGAAGCTAATTTGATAGAAGAAAGAGAGAGTAGTCTATTAGGCCTTGGATTGAAAGGGTTTGGGGAGGAGGTTAAAACAGGAAATCTCAAATACTAAACCAAACTGTGGGACTAAGCACACATTCCAGCTTCTCCCTCCTAATTCAGATCTATAAACTCACTTAAAATACTTTTAACCACTCATGTCCCTTCATCCATTTATTTCTTTATCTTGTTCAAAATATGTAAATAACTGCAAACATTTGAGGAAAACTAACGTCATGAAAGACAGAAGCTACACTAACCAAACAGAAGAACCAACATTTAAGGAAACAAAACTAATGAAACAAAAAAGACTATAGAATGTGAGATTAATATCTTCAGGAGACCTTCATTTCTAGCATAGCCAAGAAAGCTCTGGTTGTACCAACTCTCCTTCAGATAACAGTATAATGCCAGAATAAAACACAAAAACAACTTTCTGGAGAAGGTACTGGAAAATGACCAAAATCAGACATACACTGGAGGTGACTCAACAGTTGGAAGAAGGGAAAGCAATGGTAGCCTATGGGTAAGCTTGATCTGTGCTATGTAGAGGTGGCTAAAACTCTGATAGAAGACTTGAAACAGTCTGGCCTAAGAACCAGGCTCAAAGTTCAGTGCAGCCACAGTCACAGGAAAATGAGGAGTGAAGTCCCAAAAGGGGAGAGAATCAGAGAGGGTGATCTCTAAGAACTGTTAAAAAATTCTGCACAAGTCTCCATTTGAGCCTTACACCTTGTATATGTGGGAGAGACATAAAGCAGTTCAGCCAAGGATAAAAACTAAATTGAGAATTGAGCTGCCACTCAAGAGACAGAATTTTAATATTAAGGCCAGCCAGAATAATTGCCTGCTTAAAACAACAACAGCAACCCACACTACTCCTGAATATAACAGATGCACAGCTCCCAAACATAATAGCCACAATTTAAATACAATCCAAAATTACTTGACAAAAAAAAAAAAAAAAAACAGGATAAAATGCGACCCATTCTCCAGAGAAAAGATAATCAATAGAGATTGATCCCAAACTGATCCAGATGTTGGAATTAACCAAGAAGGATTTTAAAGCAATTATTATAATTTTGCTCAATGATGTAAAGGAAAATATGTTTACAATGAATGAAAAGATATGAAATCTCAGTGGAGGAAGAGAAATTATAAAACAAAAACAACCAAATAGAAATTCTAGAAGTGAAAACTGCAGTATTTTTAGGAAAAAAATTCACTGGATTGGCATAAAGATGGCCAACAGCTACATGAAAAGATGTTCAACATCCCACTAATCACCAGAGAAATGCAAGTCAAAACCACAATGAGATATCACCTCACATTTGTCAGAATGGCTGTCATCAAAAAGATCACAAATAACAAATGTTGGCAAGGATATGGAGTAAAGGGAGCCCTAGTACACTGTCAGTGGGAATGTAAATTTGTGTAGCCACTGTGGAAAACAGTACGAAGTTTCCTCAAAAAACTAAAAATAGAACTACCATATGATCCAGCAATTCCACTCCTGGGTATATATCCAAAGAAAATGAAAACACTAATTTGAAAAGATACATGTATGCCAGTGTTCATAGCAGCATTATTTATAATAGTTAAGACATGGAAGAAACCTAAGTGTCCATCAACAGATGAATGAATAAAGATGATGTGGTATATGCATAATGGAATAGTACTCAGCCATAAAAAAAGAATTAAATTTTGCCATTTGCAATAACATGAATGGACCTGGAGGGTATTATGCTTAGTGAAATAAGTCAGACAGAGAAAGACAAATACTGTATGTTATCATTATATGTGGAATCTAAAAAATAAACAAATGAAAGACTATCACAAAACAGAAACAGACTCACAGATATAGAGAACAAACTAGTGGTTACCAATGGGGAGAGGGCACAGGGGAGGGGCAAGAGAGGTGGGGAGAGGGGATTAAGAGGTACAGACTACTATGTATAAAATAAATAAGCCTCAAGGATATATTGGACAACATGGGGAATATAGCCAGTATTTTATAATCACTTTAAATGGAGTATAGTCTATAAATATATTGAATCATTATGTTGTATACCTGAAACTAATATAATACTGTAAATCAACTATACTTCAGTAAACACAGACTTATTTGGACAGAAATGGGCAAATGTTCAATAATTGCTTTATCATTGTAATTTATACTCTGAGTACTTCAAAAAGTATTACAACTTCCTGGCCAATAGGAAGTTGAAATTGATTTTAGCCCTCCAAAAGTCAGGGCTCTATACCCACTGCCTGGGGCCTTCTACATAGGTATTCAGTATATATTTGTTAAATAAATGGAGACCATTTGCATCAAAACAAGCAGAAATTGAACTAGAGTCCCTGATAAAGTGGTTGAAGAGGACAGATTATAGTGTTTATTCACTTGAGGTCCTTGGAACATCTGCATTAGGGTTACTTGAAATGCTGAAATGCAGATGCCTGGGCCATGCTCCAGATATCCTGAATCAAAAATCCCTGGGCATATGTCTCAGGAACCTGCATTTTAATGAGTACCTCTGGTGACTTTTAAGCATGGTCAAGTTAAAAGAAATAATGCACAGAGAGCAGGGAAAAGAAGACCGGGTAAAGCCCAGAGGAAGTATGTCTTTAGGGGGCAGTGCTTTTCAGCATTTTAACGTCATTCACAATTAGAAAATACTTGCAAAGCACCTTGGAGTACAAGGAGGAGAGACTGATAGAAGCTGGAAGTAACCAGCGCCAGGGACTTTGGCAGGTTCAGGCCCCACCTGGCTGCCCCAAGGATGAGGTATCAACATTTTGACACATCAGTAATCTATCTGTGACTCTAAGGAAGCTCCATCAAGGGCGAGAAGGAAAGGAGAATTTAAAGGAGAAATTTATCAAACAAGCCTGAGAACAGTGCATTGCCCCGAAAGTTCCAGATGCTGCGGAGAATTCAAGGAATAGGGATGACCTTTGAGTTTCAGTAATTGGAAGGTTAAGGGAATCATTGGCGTTTTAATGCAGAGGTGAAGGGAAGGAAAAGGCATTTGTAAAGAAATAAAGGGAATGAGCTACAAGGAAGTAAAGGACACAAGTATAGATGACTGTTGGAAGATTTTAAGTGCTAAAGGAAACGAGACAGTAGCTGGAAAAGTATCAGGAAAGGGTTTGGGGGAGGGGGAGGGAAAGTATAACAGAAGCCTTTCTTTGGTACATTAAGAACAGAAGGTAGTTTGCATTGGCATGGATTTCATAAATTACTTTTTAAAAAATTGTAATTATTTAGTAGTCTAGTAAAAGACCTCAAAAGTCCCCTTGAATTATAACAAGAAATAATAGTTACAAATCAGGCCATTAGTCAGAGAGAATGCTGCCGTTGGGGTGGATACATCTTCAAGAGCTGATGCTTTCGGAGCTGATATCTTTTGGCTTGTCCTAATTCAGGTTCAAGTTCTTTAATCTATTGTCTTCATCATCAGTCATAGAAATCCCCTTCAGCACACTAGTGCCAGGTTAATCACAAGCTGTATTTTATAGCTTTTCAATCTTCTAAGATGATTTTATGCAGACTGACAGGAACAATTGGAAATTGCTTTAAATAAAGTGATTTTAGGAATGTATTTGTAGTAGACAGAATAATGCCCCCCTAAAGATGCCCATGTCCCAATCCCCCAAAACTGTGAATATGTCATTTTGCATTGCAGGGGGAAATTAAGGTTATACATGGAATTAACTTGGTTAATCAGCTAACCTTAAAATAGGAGAATAACCTGGATTATCCAGGCAGGCTCGATTTAATCACAAGAGTCTTTTAAATATGGAAGCATCAGAGAGAGATTTGAAGGTGCTATGCTGCAGGTTTTGAAAATGGGGAAAGGAGCCGTAAGCCAGGGAATATGAGCAGTCTCTAGAAGCTAGAAAAAGGCAACCGATTTTCCCCTGCAGGCTCCAGAAGGAATACAGCCCTGCCAACACAATGATTCTAGCCAATTCTGGGCTTCTAACCTCCAGAACTGTAAGAAAATTAATTTGTGTTGTTTTAAGTCACTAAATTTGTGGTGATTTGTTACAGAAGCAATAGTAACCTAATACAATATCTAAATTTTAAAATCTTAATTTTAAAACATAAAGTCTCACTTCTCTGTCAGACCAGAAGTTCCTCCAGACCAATAATCAACCTCTGTGCTTGATGCACAATTTACACAATAAACATTTGTTGAACTTGAACCTGTATATCATATTGTCTCTCCACCATTTCTTGGGAGAGTTGCTTACTGTTCTTAAATAAAGTTTCCACTCACCTGGGAGCATGCTACATAGAGAAGCATTTCTGTTGCAGTCAGTACCTGTAGTTCCGAACTTCTTCCTTAGTGACGTTTGATTGACTGGGGGCGGGGAGGTAAGGGTGGAGAAGGGAGTTGCTCGCTTAAACCAGAGTTAGTTTTCTCTGGGCCAAGTGTTTTAATATATGAAACTTGTATCTCCTGATCAACAGTTCCGTGGCTTCTTGTACCTCAGTTTCAACTGCTTTAGAGTAAGACCACCTATCTAAGAAACACCACCACCCTCAATTGAGGTTTGTTTTATGCCATAGAATCTTATATATATATATTCATACCATCCCAAACGTAGTCTCAAAACTTGGTGAAAATCTATAAAACATTTTCTCATGATGCAGAAACAGACCTACTTATTTTTATAGATTTGTATTCATTTTCTTCCCAGTCATTAGATGAAACTACCAAAATTGACAGAATAAGGGCAGTTTTAAATGTGTTATACACTGCTTTTTGGGATGTAATATGTATTAGTTATCTATTGCAGCTTAAAACAAACATTGATTATGTCATAATTTCTGTTGGTTAGGAATCTAGGAGCAGTTTAGTGGTTCCAACTCAGGGCCTCTTAGGCTGCAATCAAGTTGTGAGTCAAGGCTGTCGTCATCTTAAGGCTTGACTGACGGAGAATATACTTCCAAGTTCCTTCACGTGGCTGTTGGCTGGTCTCAAAAATCTGCCCCTAAGTTCACTCATGTGGGCCTCCCCACAGGGCTGCCTCATAGTGTGGCAGCGGCTTCCTGCAGAGTGAGCCATCATGCTAAGAGAGCATACAAGCAGAAGCCACAGTCTTTCTAAAAACCTAATTTTGGAATTGACATCCCATCACTTATATTCTATTAGAAGCAAGTCTGTAAGTCCAGCCATACTTAAGGGGAGGAAGGGTTTACATGAGGGCATGAGTACCAGGGAGTGGTGATCATTGGGGCCATCTTAGAAGCTGGGTACCACACATATAAATTAGTGAGTTCATTGGTTTATCAGAGACTAGATAATCAAGTTAATAATATACCTAACTGAAATTAAGTTCAGTAATATTAGAACATTTTGTAAAAAAAAAAAAAAAAAAACTACAAATAAATCTCCCATGTTAGAAGATGCAAAATAAAAATGGAAGCCTTTTAACTTTAAGGCAGGAAATTTAGAAGGTACGGTAGAATAATCAAGACAATTTACTCTTTTATACGATACTCCCCTCAGATTGTCCACTTCTGACTTTCTATTACAATTCTTCCCTTCATGTTTTAAATTCTACTTATTCCTCATCTTCTAAAAACAAAAGAAGCTTATGGAGATATGTAAAATGTCATAGGAGTTGGAGTTAGTTAAAGATGAAAGGCAGAGATAGAAAACTAAGTGAGAAATAAAATTTCCCTGCAAAGGTCATAGTCTGGTGAAAACTGAAGACCTAACAAAGGATCCTGGCTGTGTGGCTCAGTAAGCTGATGTTAAGAATATGAAAAGGCAAGTCCAAGATTGGGGGAAAAAAGTATTTACAAGACATATATAATAAAAGCCTGATGTCTAGAAAATATAAGAAACTCTTACAACTCCATAACATTAAGACAAAAAAAACCTGTTTTTTAAAAAATAATGTTGTATCTTTTATGGTATTCATAACATAGCTATAGTTCTCAATGCTCATATTTAATAAATAAGAGTTAGAAAATAAACAAGCCAGCATTCTTATTAGCTCTCACTAGAATTTATGTTGACTGCCCAAAGTGGCCTCTACCTGGTAGCAGTATTTTTCAGTCCTTTTTTGCCATTTCCTTTAGTGCTGGCTTAAGCTACCTGAGATGTGTTACTTTGTGTTTATCAATTTCAGACAATGAGATAAATAAAGGTATATTTTTACTATTATACATAAGTGAATTATGGTAGATAACAAACAGAACAGGTTTTGTATTCATGAATAATGGGTCTTTATGAGATAATTCTATTCTCCTAAACTCTTCTTTTGTCTCTTTAACAAGCATATTAGCCCAAAATCATTCTTTGTAGTATTAAGCTGCCTACTTATTATTTAAATTCCAACACTTACTCTTACATGATACTCTTATGTATTTTCAACAGTGATTCTTTTATGGCACACCGAGAAAGTATGCGACAGATGATGAGAAATTTTTCTGAACCTTTTGGAAGAGACCTGTTCAGCATCTCTGATGGTAGAGGAAGAGCTCGTAACCATATGGGACATGAGGATGAAGAAAATTCCTTGACTGTAAGTTCTTTATTTTAAAGTTAGTAAAGAAAAGTATTACAGAAGAATATATCTCTGACAACAGGACATGACTAATACTTATGTTATAGAAATAACTTATGTAAAAGGAGGGACTGGTTGGAAAGCTGAGTTCTTGAACAATGAATTGTTAATTGTATAGAATTCCACTGTGCTACTAAAACTTTTAGTACCATAAAGTTATATATTACAAGCCAAACTTAAAGCATTGTTTTCCATATCTATATAGTTTTTTCCTCACCTTATCATTTACTCCCATGTCTTACATTAGAACAGGCAAGGAAATATCATTGCATACAACACTTTTTTTTCCCACTTTAAAATAAAAAACCATAGTATAATGCTTTATCTTTATTGGACCAGGAAAAACCAGTCTTCTGCATGGCTACCTTGGACCTTCAAAACTTAGATTAACTTTTAATTGTATTCGAAAGCCTTGCAAAACTACAATATATATTCAGAAGTCTTGTCTGAGAGCAAAACTAAAAGGTTACAAACATACTCAACTCAAAAAAAAACCCAGGATATTTATATACCTTAAGTATTTTCTTTTCTGCTTATTTCTATTGTTTCTTCAGCCTCAGGAATGGCAGTTCTAGAACAACAAATCCACAGGAGTTTCTAAAAGATAAATCTCTGCAATAGAAATGTAGATATTTGGAACTCACTAAACATTTTGAATTGGTCAATTGGGAAACTTCCAGAATCTTCCAGGAAAACATTTTCGTATTTTCTATTTGCAGTGGTCTTAAATAGAGCAAAATGTTTCAAATACTCCTAAGACGTTTGATGGATAACATTGCATTTGCCATTTAAATGAAAGTAATCTTCACATTCTTTTTCACATACATATTATTCCAATATATATATTAATTACATTCCAGTTATTTTTTAAATTAGTTAATGTGGTATCATTATATATATATTTTTTACTGTTAGAGCTATAAATTTCCATAAAAGTTGAAAATTAAGGTCAAAGGAAAAAACTGTCAAAGAGAGCAGAAAAATCAAATATGACATTCTGAAATTTTATCTTTCACATGAGCATTGAAGCATTTTATATATCTGCTATAACCACAGCAAAGAAAGAGTAGGGCTGTACATAGTGCTTTGTATTTATGTGCATAAATGAGCTACTCGTAGCCTTTGTAGAAAAAGAAGTGACAACTTTATTCCCTTGTAAGCATAGAAAGGAGATCTGTTTATAATTCAGCTATAAAGTTCTTATTGAGGATGCCTAAGCTGTAACTCTGCTGGTCATCCACTGGAAGTAGAAGTAAACGTTTCTTTCCTGGGTACTTGTGCTTAAAACATCTGAATGTTTAATGAGCTGGAATAAGAAATATATGTAACCAAATAAAGAGATAAATTTCTGTGAAACTGTAGTTTATACGATTCATAATTTAGAACTATTTGTATTTTAGCTTGCCTCATATTTGCCTTGCCAGTGTGGCTTGAAATCAAGTTTTGGGGAACCAAAAAAACCCACACAGCTGAAGTAATATGGTTGCATAAATGTGATGATTAAATAAGGAAAGTCAAGCAGGAAAACAACTCTGAATATAAAGGAAGGCCAAGACCAACATTTGAATGAAAAACTAAAATAGTTGCTACCTTGTCTAGTTTATAGTGACATAAATTAACTTTTGTCTAAGATTATTAATCATAGGTGTAGGCTAAAGTCTGTAGCATTATCCAATAGAACATTCTGGATGATGCAAATGTTCTAAATCTGCCCTGTTCAGTGTGGTTAGCCACATATGGCTATCGAGCCCTTGAAATGTGCCTAGCGCTACTGAATTTTTCATTAAATTCTAATTATTTTAAAACTAATTTTAAATAGCCACATGTGGCTATTGGCTACCTTAATGGAGAGCATGATGATATTCAAATAGACTGGAAAGCTTTTAGCTTTTTTTTAAACCAATGCTGAGTAAAGTACACTAATCACCTATATGTGAACCTATCATCTTATTTTTTTAAGTTAATAAAAATCTCTTTAAACATTTTCCCAAGAAAAACTGCAGTACTCATCTACCTATTAAATAAAAAGTAAATGGTAATTTTTACTATATCAGATTTAGACAAAACCATTTCATAAAACTTTGAGTTTTATAACTTTTTATATAGTCAATACTGCTAGGTAGTATTTAGTTGCCTCTCCCATCTAAAATCAAGTAGTATACATTCTTCTTCAATTACATTATATTGTATCAACTGTCTTAGAAAGCTAACACCAGTGGGGTTTTTTCTTGTTCAAACTATGAAAACTCTTTGCCAACCAAGAGTACCGAGCACTGTCCTAGGGCAGTTGAAGGGCAGTAGGAATTTTTAAATATAGGAATTTCATGCAGTTTTCCCAGGAACATTCAGCTTCTCTTTTAGCCAAAACACTTTTTCTTTCCCGGTACATTGTAATTTATACGGTGAGATATGGCTCACCTTTTTTCCCCTAGGGTGTGATACATTTGACATGTTTATGTCTCAGTATGAAAGACTTATGTAATAGCAAAACTAAATAAATTAATTAAAAGAAAACAAAAACAAACAACAGTAGCAACAGAAGACCTCTATCCTAACTTGACTTTTCTAAGTCAGTGTCTTATAACTAGATGTGAAAGTAGAAACAGAAATTAGAAATTGACTGCAGAAGATGAAAGATGGCTGCCTAGTTTGAAAAGAGCACAGTGAAGAAAACAGTAGTAGGCTTTTTGAGCATGCTGGCTGTTCTATTTGAACTTTTATTAACAGTTTACACAAACTCTTTTGTCTCTTTTTATGAAGTTATAAATTTTAAAATGAGTATTTTGATTAAGTAGTGAGCCATATGCTTATGCTTTTAAGCACAGTGGATGAAAATTTATATTTCAAATAGACGCTTGATAACTTTTTTCTTTATTTTTGGCCCATTTCTTGACGTTTGTCATCTTTATCAGCCCTATTAGGAGGGAAAACAGAGACACCTACAGAAGTAGGAGAAGCATCAGCTTTGCCGTTTTCCTGTGTTTGTACTATTAGCATTTTCTTCAGTTCATGATTTCCTTATTGGGATATTTTTAAGCCATTAAGTTTAAAAAGTTGTCCATTTTGAGAGGATTGGTTTGTTTAAAACTATAATTTAATCTGTAAATTTATTTAATTAGGCAGTTTATAATTCAAGATATGACGTGTGACCATTTGACAATTAGATTGAGAGATGGTGCCAGAGTCAATGTAAAATCTGTTTTTCCTTTCAGTAAAAAGAAACAGAAAGAGAAATTTTACTGGTACATCAATACACTTTGGAGATTACTGTTCTACATATACAGTATAAGTATATATCATCTGATATAACTTATAAAATTGAATATAAACACAGTTTTCTCTAGTTTTTTTGACATAACTTACACAGGGAGAAAATTATCACAGAATGATGGTAAAACTTTATATATACCTTTTACCAAGAAATTCAAAATTTATTTTCAACATTTAAAACTTCCAAGTAATGAAAGTTTTTAATTTGTGTACGTGTCTAAAAATTTATTTTTATTCATCTGTACCTATTGAGGAATATAATTTATGAATTATTAATTTTGATTATTCCATCTATTATACTTAATGCTCTTTTTCCTATCGAAGACTCCAAATATCTTTAAATCTCTATGTGTGATCCTTTCTGAAGTCCATATTTCTTATTCCATAAATTAGTTCTTAGGAGGTATTCATTAAATTTTTGGCCAAATATCTCTACTAATTTTTTGAAATGTTATTAATTTAGATACTTTTGATTTTTAACGGGTTAAAGGAAAGATTAACTGATTTTAAAAAAATATGGAATAGTTGAACAAAGGAAAGATGATATAATCTTAATCATTGTACCTTATGTGTTAATTTTGGTGTGAATTTGCATTTCCTTTGAGAAATGCTTGTCTCAATCCATAACAAATACTTTCTCTTTCAACTGCCTTTAACAAGTACTAGAGTAGTCTTATTTAAAAGTGATATATGGTCTCTCTATTTGCCTGCCAGGATCCTGTCAGGCTCTACAATGAATAATAAGCAGATAACTTTAAAAATATATGTTGAGTTCTTTTTGATTAAAAGGTTCTGTAATTTGGTTAGCTCTGAACTATGTGATTATGCAGTGCATTTCTCTCTTTTTCAGAGATTGTTATATAATAAATATCATAACCAAAATTAATTGGATTTTTTTTCTAGGTGATGAGTGTTCTTGTGCCTTTTGGCAGTTTTGGTAGTATGGTTCATATCATAAGACACAAACCTTTTGAGCAATATTTTCTGACAAATATTTATTTTTCATTAACTCAAGCAAACTGAATTGGCATGCCATCTCACTTTCATAATGGCTTTTTAGCATTTGTTACTGAAAACTTGTTTCATATGTTAAATTTATCTTAGAGTGTTTAGGCCTGTGTTTTGTGAAGTAAGTAATATCAACATAATAAAATCAGTCTTCCAAAAGAAATAGTACATTTTAGTTGATGACTATTCACTTGATTTGCAAAAGGGATCCCCACAGTTGTGTTTAAAAGTTGGAAACTTCCCCAAGCTTATGAAGACTTTTCAAAAGGTGAAAAACCACCAAACTGTAGATCGACAAGCACATTTGGAAAAGCTCATATTGACTGCTTTCTCTAGGACTCTATTGCCAATGCATTCATGCTTTTCCTTTCCCAAGTTCAAGCATGGCTACTCTGCAACCAGCTTTTCTCCCACCCCTGTTTCTCCAGGCCTTTGGTCCTGTTTTCTGTGGCTCTAGTTTCTAACACACTTAAAGGCAATCTGAGGAGTAACAGAGAATAGCATCACCTTGGAACATTTCCTATGTATGCACCTATGCTCTCATGAAAAAGTTTTTTTATTCTCTTGTGCTAGACTTCAGCCATTTCTCTCCTTAAAGTTTGACATATAACATTTGTCCTTCCTGACCAGAGTTTTTAGTGGGACAAGTGATGAAGGAAAAAAAAAAAAAACAGCTATAGCACAGAGTTATCAGTAAAAATGATCAGGAAGTTCAGCATGCTGTGGGAGCACAGGCAGAAAAAAGCCTGTAGCCCAGACGTTTTGGGATGGTAGAGTGGAGGTCAACTAGAGAACACTTCCTGAACCTTAAGGATTAATAGGAATTAGCCAGGAAAATCTGGGAGGGGAGAAGAAGAGTGCTCAACACAGAGGAAACAGCGTGTGCAGAAACCTAGAGGCTAGGGAGCCCAAAGATGTTTAGGGTCATTTGGCCTTAGGATGTGAGTTGGAGTGTGTATAGATGATGATGGAGAGGTAACCAGGGGGACTTCTTTTGGCCCTGGTAAGGATTGCGGACATTATCTTAAGAACAGGGGAAGCAATTGGTGAATTTTCATCAAAACAGTAGTAGAATCAGGTTCTCATTTTTTAAAGATCATTGTGCCTGCAGGGAGGAGAGAGATTAGAAGGGATCACAGTGGAGGCAGGGAGGCTAGGAGGCTGATCAAGTATTCTGGGAAGTATTAGTGATAGCTTCTACTCAGGTAATAGCTGTGGTGATAAAGAGAAATAATCTCCTTTGAGAAAGAGTTAAATAGGTGAATGGATAGAACTTGGTGATTAATTGGGTTGATGGATCAGTAGAGAGGGAGAAGGAAAGTATTATGCTTATTTTTGTGGCATGAGGCATTAGGTAGATAGGAACACCACTGAGCTAGGAACAGAGCATTGATGCAGTGCAGATATGAGGGCAAGGGTGTTCAGAAAGGTCATTTCAATTCTGGGTGTTTTGCATTTGAGGCATCTGTGGGCTGTCCAGGTGGGATTTATCTGGTAAACAGTTGGATATATGGGTTTGAGCTGAGCTAGAGATAATTAGTTCATTCATTCAGCAAATATTTATTGAGCCCTCCTATGTGCCAGGAGTTGTTTTTAAAGTATTGGGAATATAGTAGTGAGTAAGACAGAGAAGATAGCCCTGCCTTCACAGAGATTATTTTTACAGAGTGGCAAGACAGACAATAAACAACAAAATAATTTCAGATCGTCAAAGTACTTCAAAGTACTCTGAAGGAGATGGAGTAATGATATAGTGACAGGTGGAGGTGAGGCAGAGATTAGTTTAGACAGGTGGGCTTCTTAAGGAGGTGATACTTGAATGATTAGAAGAAACTATACTGAGAGTCAGGAGAAAACATTCTAGGCAGAGAAGAGCAGCCGTACAGAGTTCCTGAAGGCCCCAAAGCCCACTGGAATCTCTGCTCTAATTTGTAGCCCCACTTTTTGTCAAGGCGTTGGGCCACCCCATAGCAAGTACAGATACATCTTTTGATGGCTGATTTGATAGTGAATTGAGAAGAGACAGAATATACCCCAAACATCTGATCTTTTTCTCCTCCTCCTCTCCTTCCTTAGGCCAGCCCTTCTATCTCTCTTGAATTGTTCTCTCTTATACAGCCTTGATTCTTAACCTAATGTTGAACCAAAAAATTCACAACATTTCCTGAATTGTGTTGAATCTCTGAAATGCAGATTAATTCTATTGTAGTCCTTTGCATCCTAAAGATGTATCAATATCTCCTAAATGTGTCTTTGTTGTTCCCAACTGTGCTAAGTGCAGGTTCTAAAAAGGAATTTGCTTTTTTTCGTCTATTTCCTATTGTAACTAACAATAAAAACCCAGGAGAAGGCAGAGACATAAACAGGCCTTTGATAATTCTTTACTGAGTCCCAGCTTGGCACAAAGCAAAAGAATATCCAGAAGGGCTGAAATACCAGCATTGAATAACAGTGCCTTACAGGGTTCGAAACACTCCTCCTGCTTGAGCAGGGGAGTTCCTTGAACTAAACACTCCTTATAATAGTAGATGATGCTTTGGGTGACACACTAGAATATGTGCTTCACTTTTTGATTCCTGGTGATTGTTCCAGTGATAAAACCTAAAATCAATAGCAGATCTTTCTAGAGCAGAGTTCTGCAGCCTTGACACCACTACTTTCATGTTGGTCTGGATAATTCTTTTTTTTTTTTTTTTTAATAAATTTATTTATTTATTTATTTATTATTTTTGGCTGTGTAGGGTCTTCGTTTCTGTGCGAGGGCTTTCTCTAGTTGCGGCAAGCGGGGGCCACTCTTCATTGCAGTGCGCGGGCCTCTCACTATCGCGGCCTCTGTTGTTGTGGAGCACAGGCTTCAGATGCTCAGGCTCAGTAGTTGTGGCTCACGGGCCCAGTTGCTCCGCAGCATGTGGGATCTTCCCAGACCAGGGCTCGAACCCGTGTCCCCTGCATTGGCAGGCGGATTCTCAACCACTGCACCACCAGGGAAGCCCTGGGCTGGATAATTCTTGTTCTGGGGAGCTGTCCTATGCTTTGTAGGATGTTTAGCAGAATCCCTTGCCTCTACCACTAGATGTCGGTCATATACCCTCCCCAGCTGTGACAAACAAAAATGAGTATAATTATTGCTGAATGTCCCACTGGGATCAAAATCACTCCTGGCTAAGAAGCTACTTTCTGGAGGAATTCTTAACTGTTCTTCTAAAGGAGCATACCTCTGGAGGAATCAGGTTCCCCAGCTTCAAACTATAGTACAAAGCTACAGTAATCAAGACAGTATGGTACTGGCACAAAAACAGAAATATAGATCAATGGTACAGGATAGAAAGCCCAGAGGTAAACCCACGCACATATGGTCACCTAATTTATGACAAAGAAGGCAAGAACATACAATGGAGAAAAGACAGCCTCTTCAATAAGTGGTGCTGGGAAAACTGGACAGCTACATGTAAAAGAATGAAATTAGAACACTACCTAACACCATACACAAAAATAAACTTCAAATGGGTTAAAGACCTAAGTGTAAGACCAGACACTATAAAACTCTTAGAGGAAAGCATAGGAAAACACAAACCATATATGTGGTTTGACATAAACCGCAGCAAGATCTTTTCTCACCCACCTCCTAGAGTAATGAAAATAAAAACAAAAATAAACAAATGTACCTAATTAAACTTAAAAGCTTTTATACAGCAAAGGAAACCATAAACAAGACAAAAAGACAGCCCTCAGAATGGGAGAAAATATTTGCAAATGAAACAACGGACAAAGGATTAATCTCCAAAATATACAAACAGCTCATGGAACTCCATATCAAAAAACAAACAATCCAATTAAAAAATGGGCAGAAGACCTAAATAGACATTTCACCAAAGAAGACATACAGATGGCCAAGAGGCACATGAAAATTTGCTCAACATCACCTAATTATTAGAGAAATGCAAATCAAAACTGCAATGAGGTATCACCTCACACCGATCAGAATAGCATTATCAAAAAATCTAGAAACAATAAATGCTGGAAAGGGTGTGGTGAAAAGGGAACCCTCCTGCACTGTTGGTGGGAATGTAAATTGGTACAACCACTATGGAGAACAGCATGGAGGTTCCTTAAAAAACTAAAAATAGAACTACCATACGACCCAGCAATCCCAGTACTGGGCATATACCCTGAGAAAACCATAATTCAAAAAGAGACATGTACCACAATGTTCACTGCAGTACTATTTACAATAGCCAGGACATGGAAGCAACCTAAGTGTCCATCGACAGATGAATGGATAAAGAAGACGTGGCACATATATACAATGGAATATTACTCAGCCATAAAAAGAAACGAAATTGAGTTACTTGTAGTGAGGTGGATGGACCTAGAGTCTGTCATACAGAGTGAAGTAAGTCAGAAAGAGAAAAACAAATACCGTATGCTAACACATATATATGGAATCTAAAACAAAAAAAAATAGTACTGATGAACCTAGTGGCAGGGCAGGACTAAAGACGTAGACATAGAGAATGGACTTGAGGACACGAGGTGGGAGGGGGAAGCTGGAGCGAAGTGAGAGTAGCATCGACATTTGTACACTACTAAATGTAAAATAGATAGCTAGTGGGAAGCAGCAGCATAGCACAGGGAGATCAGCTCAGTGCTTCACAATGACCTAGAGGGGTGGGATAGGGAGGGTGGGAGGGAGGATCAAGAGGGAAGGGTATGGGGATATATGTATGCATGTGGCTGATTCGCTTTGTTGTGCAGCAGAAACTAACACAGTATTGTGAAACAATTACACTCCAATAAAGATATAAATAAATAAATAAATAAATAAATAAATAAATAAATAAATAAATAAAGGAGCATACCTCATGCTTCAAGGGTATGCCCTACTGAGCCGGCAGTGGTAGGCAGCAAATCCAAGGACTGTTAGTGGAGTGAATCAACCTATATCACTTGGGTCCAAGTCTGATGGAAAGGAGGGCTGATTACTCCAGAGGCAGTTTCTATCATCCATGTGGAACTGCTGGAAGGAACACTGTCATCTTATACTCGGGTTTTATTTATTTGCCTGGTAGGATATCCAGAAGGAAGAAGGAAAAATTGGAAGACTAGTCTATGCTAGAGCTGTCCCACAGCCAAGGATACACCACTCAGTATTTAAATATTAACCAAATTATGTTATGAGCAAGTTGAATTTTATGTGTGTCTGTATTTATATGTTCTTGCATGTATATATGTGTGGATATATACACATGTATGTATGCATGTATTTATAGTGTTACAACTCCCTAACCATTTGTATGTTGGCTGTTTAGGATTTTGTGTATGCTTCAAATTCTTCTTTAACAAATCACTTTCATTATATAGTCCTTAAATTATCTTTGCCTGGTCGATCACTGCATGAGACCCCACAGCAAAAATCAAAAAAAAAAATTTCAGCTGTTTTGGGAATGTTGATTTGCTTCTTTTGTGTTGTGCTTATAGTTAATGACATACTTCCTAATATCCTATAGCGTACAGATGTCAACCCTTTTCAGGCAATGGACCGAATGATGTTAAATATGCGAAACAGTATGCAGGAATTACAAAGAAACTTTGTAAGTACTAAAAGATTGTTGAGAATGTTATTTTCAGTTATCGGTACTCTATATTATAGTGGCTTTCAACATTGTTCTAACCATTGTCCACAGTGATTGAAAAATATATCTTACATCATGACAGTACTTGTGTACCGTATATATTTTACACCTGAAATAAAAGTTTCATGAGAAAATAATCATACTGTTTACAGCGTGTGCTGATATTTTCTATTTTACTTCATATTTTAAAAATCCCGGTCACAACCTACCAAAATGATTTCAGAACCTGCAAGTTTGAAAAACAGCGTTAATTAAACTTTCAAAATGAAAAAATTCAACCTCAAAAACATTTATTCTGCTGAAGATGACTATTGTAATTGAATGTTTTATATGAATTTAGATTTTTTTATTATGTATAACTTGTCTACTTAAAAAGATTTGTGGCATCTAAGAAATTAAGTTTTAGCGTTCAAAAATAACTCTGAAAATAGAAATTTCAGGAATGATGTTTAGGCACTGGATTAGATTAATACAGTCCAAACACTTATAAACTAGTACTAATACTCTTACTTTTCTACTCGTGATATTAATCAAAATAACTTGATTCAGTATGAAGACCACCCATATTATTTTAGTCATCCAGTTTGAAATCTAAGGATCATTTCAGAATGTCCAAATCTAGGACATTATTAATGATTTTAGAAACGTAGCAGTTGGTACCCACAGAAGGTATAAAACTTCTTGGCATATGGCTAATTGGGTCAACATTGGCAAAATTGCACACAAAAGTCAACCACTGACTGTAAAAGTATTACATGCTTCAGGGCACGGCATCTATAAATTTAAGCCACAAGTCTTTGACCTCAATGATTTGAGGATTTCTAAATGAATCACTTGTTATTTATTATTCCTTATAAGGAGAGTGTGAATTGGTATCTAAAATGCAAGGAAGTTAGGATTTCTAAATGAATCACTTGTTATTTATTATTCCTTATAAGGAGAGTGTGAATTGGTATCTAAAATGCAAGGAAGTTAGGGCCTTCATGGGGGTACCATTTGGACATCATACTGATCGTATGTACTATCTTTAGTAGAACTTCTAGCTAGTGTTGTTACTTTATTTGACTCCTCTGACATTAGTTCTTCGTATTTGACTGAACTCACTGGATTTACAATTTATATTTACCTCTAGGGTCACCTTTCAACGGATCCAAATGGACATTCGTTTAGTTCTTCCTCAGTTATGACTTATTCCAAAGTAGGAGATGAACCACCAAAGGTTTTCCAGGCCTCAACTCAAACCCGCAGGGCTCCAGGAGGAGTAAGTATTTTCTTGGAACTTTATAAAGTTGTGGAATCATAGATCACCTATATCAAATTTTAACTATTAAAATTTGACCTGGTACTGGTCGGGGGAAGGGATGGGGGGAGAAAACACAGGTCAGTGTGAAAAGCAGTAAAACTAACTATTTATTTATTTATTTTAAGGCATTCTTTGTCTCCCCCACCTACCTCCATCCCTACCCCAGGTGCCTTTTTTCATGTTAATATCTATGGATGTTTATTAGCTTTACATGTTGACAAAGTAAGTAGACACTATAAGAAGTCTTTGTTTCCTGAAATAAATGTCTACTTTTAGTTTCTGTTTGACGTAAATGAATTTTTTAACTCATAAAATATTTCAAGTATACAGAAAGGACATAGAGAATAATATAAGTACCCCATACTCCTTCAATCCAGTTTAGTCAAATCATTAACACTTTTCTCTATTTACTTTAAGTTGTCTCTTGTTTTGCTTTCTTTTTATGCAAAGATGTTACAGATTCAGTTAAAGCTTCCAATATACTCCTCCCTCCTCCTCCTTTTCCCTTTCTCTGTCCCCCAAAGACAACCATTTTCTTATACAGGCATACCTCATTTTATTGGGCTTCACTTTATTGCACTTCACAGATAAATTGTGTTTTTAACAAACTAAAGGTTTGTGGCAACCCTGTGTTGTCAAATGAGAGATAGCAATTTTTAGCAATACAGTGTTTTTAAATTAAGGTATGTACATTGCTTTTTAAAACATAATGCTACTGCACACTTAATAACTACAGTATAGGATAAACATAACTTTTATATGTACTGAGAAACCAAAAAAATCATGTGACTCACTTTATTGCAATATTCCCTTCATTGCGGTGGTCCAGAACAGATCCCGCAGTATCTCTAAGGTATGCCTGTACCTGGAATTTATGATTTTCATGGATGCTTTTATAATTTTATTACTTATGTATGCTTCATATACAATACAGTGAATTATTTTACAGGTTTCTAAACTTTGTATAAATGGTTTCATACTGCATGTGTCCTCTGCAGCTTGACTTTGCTCAGTAATTGCTTCTGAGATTTATTCAAGTTGATATGTGTAGCTCTGGTTTCTTTATTTTAACTTCTATATAAATGTCTAAAATATGAATATACCACAGTTTTTTAATCTATTTTTCAATTGATAGATATTTAGGTGTTTATAATTTTTCACCTATTCATCTTTATACCTGTCTCCTCGTGCAAAAGGGCTAGGAATGCTATTGTTGGATTGGAGGAGACCTGTGTCTTCATCCTTACCTAGAAATCACCAAGTTATTATCACACAGTGATTGAGACAATTAGCTCCCACAGACTTTGGTATGAGTTCCCATTTCTCCACTTCCTTGTTAGTACTTATGGTAAAGAAAATTTGGGTTTGCCTGTCTAACGGGTGACTTAAATGAAAATAGAATATGTAAGTCATTTCATGAGTGCAGAATAATTAGTTGCCCTTTCTTGTAGGAATGCTAGTATGTACGCCCAACTATTAATTGTCAAGGACAGTGTTGAAGGCACTAAGTTTAATATAATTAAGTTATTCTTTGTTTTAATAATTATATTGGTTCTGTTTGTCCTAGATATTTTAATTGTAAGCAGTTCAGGAAATATCAGAGAACTATTACCATAATTTTACTATAAGTTGGTAGTGGAACTGAGTACCTATTAGTTTTAGAGCAGTAGATTTATATTCTTACCTCTATAGGTAAACGGGTTCTGAGGAGTTTATAGTCTATATTTATTTAAATAATAACTAATTTTTATTTTCATCATTTTCACAGGTAAAGGAAACGAGGAGAGCACTGAGAGATTCTGAGAGTGGACTAGAAAAAATGGCTGTTGGTCATCACCTCCGTGACCGAGCTCATGTCATTAAAAAGTCAAAGAACAAGAAGACTGGAGATGAAGAGGTCAATCAAGAGTTCATCAATATGAATGAAAGTAAGTTATCAGAGAAAATAGCATTCTTCCTCTCAAAGTTAAAATAGCAGCTGTACCAGTAGAACTTGGTGAATATTTTTTATAGAAACATTTTATATGATGTTGTTTCTGACAGTTTATGAATTGTAAATGTAGAGAATACGTTATCAAAATAGTAATAAAATTGTGGTTTCAGTGTTTCATTGTAGATCTGTTTTTTATAGTGATTTTTGTTAATGTCGAGTATCATTTATTTTTTTGTTTTATACTTGGAAAATGGAATCTTTTGAATTGTTTTTTAGAAAGACTATCAGTAGGAAATCGAGTTTTTATTTATTTCTGATATCAAAGAAGTACATTGGAAAAGTATAAAAAAGTATAAAGAAAATAAAAATTATTCATAACTCCAACCCAAAATAACTACTATTAATGTTTTAGTGTATTTCTTCCTAATAGTTTTATGTATTGATATATATAAACATACAATCACACATACTGTTTTTCAAAATTTGTATTTTACTATCCATATAGTTTATATTGTGCTTATTTTAATTCCCCACTATAATTGTGAACAGTCACCTATGGTGTTACTTTTCAGGAACATCCTAGATGGTTACCTAAAAGTTTTATCATGAATTGGCCATAATTTATTTCAACTATTCTGTATTGTTGGGCACTTAGGCTTTTGTATAGATAAGATTTAAATTTCTGGTGTTGTTAGATAATAAATCACACATATATCAAGCAAATCTTTCCACTTCTTAGATTTTATATTCATTCTTCAACTCATTTAAGACTTCCTAACTTTTTTCATTATAGTTTTTAAGCTGTATTCATTTCCTGTTTTTAGAAAGTGTTTTGAATAAAAATGTTTTATCAGATTATATGATTTAAAAAAAAGAAGTTCTCTTAAGGTTGGAGCTGGATAAAATTATTCTTATGCAATGAGATGGAAGCCACAACGTCTTAACCTCTCTTTAATTTTAACCTTTGTAATTTGGTCATATTTAAATATATACAGAGTAGTTCACAATAATGAACATACTGAAGAAAATTTTAGTAAAGTAACACATTATTATAAAGGCAGTCTGAAAGAACAAGTATTATCATTTACTTATTGTTATCATGGAATTTAGATTGCCTACTTCCTAACAACATGAACTGTCAGATGAGTAACCTGTCTCAGGAAATTGGAAGCGCAGCTCGTGAGGCCAAACTGAGGGCAGGAAGCGCTAGGCACAGGAGGAGTGTCCTCCCAGTGAGAGGAGGACCAGGATCACCATGAGATGACCCAGGAAGAAAGCCTGCTAGTGTCGCTGGGTCATGGGGTCCATGGGATAAGTAATATGATACCCAGGCAGGTGTGTGAAAAACCAGATCATCAATAACCAAATTATCAACAGGAATAGGAGAGGAACAGAGAGAAAAGGAAATATTACTCTGAGTCAAAGACCTTCTCACGTGAAGCAGTTTCCTGCTTCTACTTTACGGTTAGGCTGATGGAAACACCAGGCTAGAGTGAAATGCGTGGGGAGCAAGGCAATTACTGACAGCTGATACCTTAATATTTACCCCTTTATTTTGATATTTGATGTAGGTGATGCTCATGCTTTTGATGATGAGTGGCAAAATGAGGTTCTGAAGTACCAACCCAGGGGACAATGGCACAATCTAGAAAACTCTAAGAGGCGAAGCATTGGTCATGAGACTTCAGGATCCCGAGAACTTAAAAGAAGGTAAAAGTTATTTCTAAACTAAACTGTGTTTTTTAAAGACAAATTAGAAGAGAAGTTATGCAGTTTTACCTCTGTTATCAGGAAGTTTTGATTAACATCCAAGTTGTTTGTATCAATAATATCTTTTGTGAAAGATGTAATAACTTTATATTATTTCCAAGTATTCCAACACAAATTTAAATTTGTATCTGAAAACCAATATTTTAGGATTATATGACTAGTACCTCACTAGCAAACTATGCTTTAGACAATGGGGCTAAAATCCTCCAAAGGTAAAGCAATATACTATAATGCAGTTATTCTTGTGAAACAGATTTTCATCTGGATAGAGTAGGAGTCATACATTTCGTACCAGGTAAAGATATTGGTGTTTAGGGATATGGTAAGGGGAGAGGAACTGTAGCTAAAAGGCTGAACAAAACTTCCCTAACAAGTCAAAATTGAGCATTTAATGGTAAAAAGATTTTTAGACCCTTGTATAATATGTAACAACGGTATCTGTATTAGATATCAAATATTTTGGAAGAGTTTTGCAAAAACTTTAGCCTCCTTTGGAATTACCGTTTGGAATAGCTGCAAGATATGAACGTGCTAAAACCACACTTTTATAGAGATTATAGAGATTTTGACACATTTAGTATATATTCTAGAGTTACAATTTTATTTGATACTCTGGGGGAAAAATTGAAAACACTACCTAATTCCTACTGAAAATTAGACTCGAGAGAGAGAGCGAGAGAGAGAGAGAGGGCTCAGCAGGCCTTAAAACAGAAATCTGTTCTAGGCTCTAAGAGAGTGGAGAATTGCTGCAGAAGGTGGAAGCCTTCCCAGAACCAGCGGTCGACAAGTGGGTACCAAGTAAATTAGAAGACTTGTGCAGAATTTCATGTGCTAGCATTTTATATTTTAAAATACTTGTTTAGGAATTTAGAGCCCTAATGTTTTCTTTAGAAAACTTGCTCTCATATTAATTTTAGATAATATTTGTGTCACTTTGAAAAGTTTATTGATAAAAACCTAACAGTGCTAAGTTTGACTATGAAATCCAGGTCCCAGTTAGAGAAAAGCATGCTCTTTATAGATGATCTGTAAATTTATGGCCTATCAGTGGCATTTTCTGTAAACCAGCACTGTCCAATAGAACTTTCTGAAATGATTTTTTGCAGTGACGAAAATGGTATGCATCTGTACTGTCCAATATGGTAGCCAGTAGCCCCATGTGGCTATTGAATCACACTTGAAATGTAAACAATGCAGCTGAGGAACTGAATTTTTAAATTTTATTTTATTTTAATTAATTTAAATGTAAATGATGTGGCTAGTGGCTACCATGTTGGACAGCATGGTTCAACGGTAAACAGTTAAATCTATCTCAGGAAAGCAGCTGTTGCTTTCTTAAATGTTAAGTGAAATAGTCTGCCATATGTTTTTCAAAGCTACTAAGGAACCTTTAAGATAAAACTCACCTTAAATTACAGTGGTCTGTATCATGTTTGTATTGATTTTTTTAATGACCATTTAAAAAATGGTATTAATGTTCACATGTATATTTCTCAGAGAGAAACTGCATCAAAGTCCAGCCATTGAACGTGGAAGAAGATCAAATGTTTTTGTGGACAAACTCAACATCAAAGGATCACCTGTGAAAATCAACAAAAAATAAATAGCATTGCATTTGATTTGTTTAGTTTTGGTTGTTTGAACAGAGAAAGTAATGGTGCTGAGTAATACACCTAAGACCAATCGCTTGTTATTAAATCAATACTGTGTTCTTAGCAACTTTCTTCTGAATGTTCTTGGAAGTGCTAGCTTTATATTGTCCCTACTTTAGGAATAAAACTTTAATTTTCAATAGTGCAAGCTGTTAAACATTCTATAACACTCTTTAAAACATAACACATGCTGATTTTGCTTTCACAGTTATTTTCCTATTGGCTATGTATTCCCCTATATACTCAAGATTGAATGTACAGCTGTTCTATCATATAAAATTAGTTAAAAGAATAAACTGTAAAAAAATAATCTCAATTTTTACTAACACTATAATAGAGTGATGTTAAGAAAGGTTAAAATTATTTAGCTCAAATTTTATAATGTGTTATGTAGCCAGCTAGCTTAAAGAATTTTTTTAAATAAAGCAAACCTATACTAGTACTCTTTTACAAAAAATTAGTTATTATTTTGATAAAGAACATAAAGAATAATCAAATAGCTCCTTTTCAAAGAGATTTTAAATTGTTAATGTACATGAATTTTCTTATCATTTCTTTATACAGTATATTCTTTTTTTGTTCTGTGTTACATTTTCAACATTCGTCAGACTTTATGTTGACCTTTCTCTTTAACATCCTAAGGTAGCATATTTCTGTTCTCCTTTCTCACAGACAGCTTAATCTATCTCCACGGTTAACATTCTAAAGTTGGAGTGTCCTTGGAGAAACTCTGCTCAGCCCTTTTGTGACATTTAGAAAAATGCATTTGGTATTCTGCAAACCTGAATGATTGATTGTCTCAAAATTTCTTAGACAGGTGAAGTGTGTTTGAGCAAGGTACTTAATAATTCAATTGTTCCCTTTTTAAGTATACTATTTAAAAATTCAGCTCTTGGGTTTTTTCATTCTAGAATGTGAGCATTAATCTGTTTTTATAGTTAGGTATGAAGTTTGTGAGAATATAAAATCTTAACTTTTAAGTTTTTGTTGTTTCAAGGGGGGAAAAAACAGAATCGATTATCACTCTATAATCCTAATAGCTTCCCTTTTAAACTTTGGAAGTAGAATTGTGTGATTGTGCTTATACTCTTCTAATTTTCTATATCATATCCTGTTAATTTTACTAGTCAGTGTTTCATGCCTTTAATTAGTCAGTAAACTAAGATGCATATGTGTCAACTCATTTTTATAATGGAAAGTAATTGAGCAAGTATTAAAGATGTTAAAATTTCCCTCTTACGAATAATTTAGCGTACTAATAACATACTATTACATACTGGGAAGTTATCATAAGGCATCCGTTTGAAATAACACTTTTGCATAAATTCCCTAGATAGAGCAAAATCCCAGTAGACACTGTAATTATTCTCCTTTTGCTTAAATTATTACACTGATGTTAACTTGAATCATTATATTCAGATATGAAAACACATTTTAATAAATATTTGTGCTTAAAACAGTATAACTTCTATGCATCATATAACAGAGAATTCATAGATGCTTTTTTCATCTCAATTTGTTTACTGTAGAAATCAAATTAAAATGGAATTAAATATATATTTCCTCCTATGCCACAGTGCTTCCTGAGGGGCCACTTACAAAATATGTGACATCTGGAGATCAAATGTTAATTCTTTATGTTCACACGATGCTGAAATTAACTTTTTTTCTGAATTTATTTTTATCCTAATTCTGAAGTCAACTTAACTAGTATAAAAAAGAAGGCTCGCCATAGCTTGTAGTTCACATCTTATTTTTTCTTTATTGACAACCACTGATCTTTCTGGAACGCTGGGTCTTTGGGGAATGTAAGGATATTAACTATTTGGTGAATGTGGCCTTGACAATAAGTCCAAGTTGAAAACTTAGGCTCCTTGCTACTTTAGTGATTTTCCTGGTAACTTTCAGTCTCAGTGACGGGTTTTCATTATTTATCTTTAGGACTTCATTATCTTTTATTGTTACAGGGCAGTGGCAGGAGCACATTGGTATCAGATGGTGCCCTACGTGTGGCAATGTGATGGTGTTTGGAGGTGGGGCCTTTGGGAGGTGATTAGGTTATGAGGGTGGAGCCCTCACGAATGGGCTTAATGCCTTTGTAAAAGGGACCCTAGAGAGCTCCTCCACCCTTTCTGCCTTGTGCCCACACAGTGAGAAGTTGGCTGCCTATGAACCAGGATGTGGGACACACCAGACACCGAATCTCCTGGAGCCTTGATCTTGGGCTTCCCACCTTGCAGATCTATGAGAAATAAATTTCTATTGTTTACAAGTCACCCCGTCTATGGTATTTTTGTTATAGCCGCCTGAATGGACTAAGGCAATGGTCTTAGGCTAGTCGGGCTAGGACAATTTGGAGATTCTACTGAGGTTTGACCTAGACCCTCACTGCAGTGAATCAGGACCTTCACTGAATTTATCTTTATTCTTATACATTATAAAATGACTATGAATTAACAGAATGTGTAACTGCTTTGAATGATATAATGTATGTGTATTTTGCCACTTTAAAACCTAACAGAAGTAATCTATAATGTGTACTCATATAAAAATTTAGCTAGACAGTTCTTGGCTTTTTGTCCTCTAGTTTCCTCTGTGGAGAAAACAAGTTTATTACTTTGGTTAAAAGTGGTGATTAATAAAAATAATTAAGAATATACTTGGTATAATAATTACAGAAAAATATGAATATATATATATACACACAGAGGACAATGAGTATGAATTTTTACTTCAGGAAACTTAGTTTGTTAAAGTGGTAATTTCAAAAAGTAATTTCAAAAGTAACAGATACACTTTTTTATTTAACATAATTATATATTAAAATTAAAGTAAAACCTTAATGTTATTACTATTTACCTAATTATTACTTAATTTACATATTTTAAACAAATACATACACAGGCTTATAAAGACTAAATTTTTGAAAGCCTACAAATCAAAAAGTTTACTTAAAAGTATTCAACATTAATGGATTGATTCATCAAAGTAAATCCTTTACTAAAAATTAATACATGGATGATATACAAAAAATAAGTACAAAATTCATCATTGAATCTCTGGTTTTTCTTTCCTTGTATCCTGTAATTTACTCTGATTTCCATTTATTTGACCTTATTCATTTAACAAATATTTATTGAGCACCTAGCACAGCAAGGGGTACACCAATTAACAAAACCAAATCACTGTCCTTGCGGAACTTACATTCTCATTGGGAGAGTCAGACAACAGACAGCTGTGTAAAATGTCCGGGTGTATCTAAGAAGAGCTCTGAAGGAAAATGAAGCAGTGCAGGAACATAGGGAAGAGCTTGCTGTTTTAGAAGAGTTGGTCAGGGAACACCTCACTGATAGAGGATATTTGAACAGAGAGAAGAAGGTAAGGGAAAGAGCCATGCTGGTATCCGGAGGAGAGCACAGGCTCTGGTCATGTGAGGATCAGCAAGGAGGCCAATGTGTCCGGAGGAAAACGGGCAAGTGAAGTAGAGCTACACTGGTGTGGCTCCTCAAGCAAGACCTTGTATTGTAGGTGCTTATTCTGAAGGTTAATTTTTTTTTAATTTAGTTGTTTAAGGTCATTAAAAATTTCAGATTAAAAAAATTAGTTATGAAAAATTTCAAGCCTACACAAAAGTAGAGATGACAACAACAGTGAATTCACTGGTTGAGTGATTTCAGCAGAAAAATGACATGGCCAGGCTTAAAAGGATCCCTTTAGTTACTGTGCTGGGAATAGACTGAGCAGTCGCAAGGCAGAAGCAGTAAGGTCAGTTAGGCTATTACAGTAATTCCGTCGAGATAGCAGCGCTTTGAGAGGTGGAGAGAAGCTGCCGATTCTGGATCTATTTTTGAACGTAGTTCCCATAGCATATGCTGACAGACTGGACCAGCAGAGTCAAAGAGTGGTTCAAAGTGACATTTTTGGTCTGGGCAACTCGAAGAACGGAGTTTCCATTTATTGGATGAAGAAGACTGCGGAAGAAGGTTTTGGTGGAAGATCATTAGCTCCTTTTTGGACATATTAAGTTCGAGATGCCTCTAAGAGATCCAAGTGGAATCCTCAAGGATGCTGTCTTCTATGTGGACTGGACATATAATGTTTAACATCGAACAAAGATGGAACATTTTGAAAGGAGAAAAAGCACTTGTAGATAGTTCATTATTTTTCCACGTTCTTTACAGGTCATCCTATAGATTAATTATTTTTTCATATTTCTGTAGTAGCATAGATAACAATTTTGCATTTTTTTTAACGTAAATTCTATTATAAACGTCTCTCCATTCTGCTGTATGGGGAAAACCACCACGTTTAAAGGCTGCATCTTTCTGGCAGCGTGCCAAAACCCTGATTCGCTCCGGAAAGCGACTGCACTTCCTCTTCCCCGTCGGCAGAGGGCATCCTGGCAGCGGAGGACGCTGCTCGGCTCTGAGAACCGGAAGCTTCTCCCTCTCTCTTTTTTTCTCCCCTCCCTCTCATCCTTCGCCCCTGAAGTGCTCTTCCGGCACTGGTTGCCGGCGTGCGTTTGAACGCTTCTAGTAGTGGTGCTGGTTGCTGGGCAGAGCCGGAGCTGCGGGGCCTTCGCTCCTGTTCTGCGCTCGCCATGAGACTGCTGGGAACCGCCGCCGCCGCCGCCGCGGCTGTGGAGAGCCGGCCGCTCCCGCGGGTCCCCGCCGCCCTGGGCTGGCAATGGAAGCAGGTAGTGGAGTCCGGCGGGGCGGCACCGCGCCACGGACTGTCCCCGGGACCTTGCGGTGTGTCCGGAGCCAGGGAGGAAGTGACACTCCTACCCTCCCTGGCACCTCCTTACTGACAGCTCCGAATGCGAGCTGTCGACCTCAGCGCTGAAAAGCCCCTCGGTATCTGCACAGCCGCTGGTTATTAATGAGCAGCGTCCCGGTGCGCTGGGAGGTTCGGCGGCCTCCGATTTACGGTTAAGCCTCTTATTTTTGGTATACCTTAGAGAGGAGTGAAGGTCGAGACAACGGAAAAATTAGTGTGTCTAGGGCTCGAATCCAGAGCTTCTGACTCGTTATGCCCTGCTCTTTTCACTACAGAGTGTCGTTGGCCTCTGACTGATCCCTCTTTCAGCTGACCCTGGGTTATTTGATTTGGAGCCCGACCCTCCCAGTACCTTTCTTTGGTTCTGTGTCTGCCTTTTGTGGGGGGCGCGGGGAGCGCAGAGTGGACTAGGATTAGGTAGGAGTTGAGCCTTTCCTGTTATGCAAACCTCCTTTGCTTTGCTCGCTGATATCCGTGGGATTTAATCAACCAAGTGCCGATCACCTGGATTCCATTTTACCCAGGTTTTCCAAGTTCTTCCCTTTTCCCAGAAGTGGCTGCAGTGCATTTTGGATGGGCAGTCCTATAGAGAGAAATTTATATTGTGTCCTGTGTATATTGTGTCCTGTTTCCATAAATGGAAACATTCATTCCATCACCACCAGAGTAAAATAAAGTTGTTGTTGTTGTTGTTTTAATGTTACTAATTGTTTCGGGGTGGAAAGGAATTGGAAACCTTTTGTGGGCTGCCTTGAAGCTATTGGTACCACTGCATAGAGCATATAAGTCCTCAAACATCCTTGCTAGCTGTGAACTACAGTAAGGAGGAAGAGGAAAACAAGTAAAATTTAGAGTAAAAACTATATTTCCTATTAAAGTAGTTGTTGGGAGCTGTTTTTCTGATTTTATCAGCCCCAGTGTGTATTTTCAAACCTGTGCCATTCGGTAAAAGTATCTGTCCCCTTTTCTTTATTTAATTAATTTATTTGAATATATCTTTTCTGACTTATTTATTTTTAAGAGTATGTCTTTTCTGTCCTCTCTTGCAGCCTCTTCTTTGGTTACAGGAGTTGCAGGTTGAGACATTCCTTCTTTTGCCTTTTCAGACAATCTCATATGACGTTTTGTGTCCATTGAGATTTCTTGGAGGAAAGATGTCCACTAAACCCTTTCTAATTGTCCACTGTTTTCTCATGAAAAATGCATTGAATTGAGCTCTCTTATTTTTTCAGGCTAATTGGAAGATTTGCCGATGGTGTTCATCAGGGGTGATTCCTAATGAAAAGATACGAAATATTGGAATCTCAGCTCACATTGATTCTGGGAAAACTACATTAACAGAACGAGTGCTTTACTACACTGGCAGAATTGCAAAAATGCATGAGGTATGTGGTTCATGGTTGATTCCATTAGTTTGACCTTGGTTTTAATTGTTTTATAAGGATTTAAGAAACTTCACAAACCTGGAAGATTAAAAGAATGGTAACAGTGGATCTTTAATCAGAGTCACAAAATGGATAGATCAGGTTGGCTTGAAATGTTGCTCTGAGGAATCTTTCTAGAGACCATCACTGTGGGTATCCTGAGTAGGCTGTTTTTCAAGAATGTTAAGTCAATATGATGTACCCTTAAGCAGCCATTAAAATAATGTTTACATACTTTTAAATGTTATGGAGAGATGTTTATAATGTTAAGTGGAAAAAGGGTTTAAAATGAGCTTAATAGTTAAAAAATACATATGTTAGGAAAGAGTTATTTTAGAAAATCTTCAAACTCTCCTGAAGGCATTACGTATTATTGAGTAATTCAACTCTCCACTTAAAAATGTTACTTCAGATGAAGATCATCTCATTAAACCACAGACTTTAAAAGCTGAATTCTTCCCACCCAGACCTCAAAGTCCACACGAAACACAGCAGGGAAAAATCTCTTCTCTGCACATCTGCTCACAGACTAACACAGGGCTGGTGGGCAGGAACAGTGCAGAGGGAGCAAGGATGGCTCTAAGACCAGGTAATGCTCAGTGGTAGCAGCTGCTAAAAATGGCAATGAAAAAAGGGTTAGGGTTAATAGAGGGCAAAACCTGTAATCAATTTTCTACTCCATGAGATGATATGGTTTGACAATTAGGTTTCTCTGAAAATTGCATCAGTTAACTATCTGTGTTCTGGTTCCATCTGTGAAGATTTCTTTCCTTCTTGGAATGCAGGGACAGAGAAATCTGAATTGCTGTTCTTGTGTTTAGGTAAAAGGCAAAGATGGAGTTGGTGCTGTCATGGATTCCATGGAACTAGAAAGACAAAGAGGAATCACTATTCAGTCAGCAGCCACCTATACCATGTGGAAAGATGTCAATATCAACATTATAGATACTCCTGGTGAGCTAAGTTCTTGGTTTTATTGCAGCTTGTTTTGGCAGTGGCATATTTAGTTCTTTCCTCTACCATGTTCTAGCTCATTTTTGAGTATCAAATAATACTCAAAAGTGTGACTGTGAATTCCCTATTAGAGAAATCTAACTTGGGACCTAGAATACTTCATCTTTAAGTGGTTTCTTTGAAAAATAGTGCAAAGAAATTGTGAATAGGAAGGTTCTTGCCTTTTACATGTTGCAGCTGATTCCGAAGATGCCCATGCCCTAGTATCTTTTGAAGTGATTTTGTTGAGCCCCTGAACCTTATGTTAAGTGAACAGTATTGGTGGTTTAAGGAGTTCATATTTTAATTAGAAGACTTACGTAATGATCAGAGATAGAAGAACTTTTACTTGTACATGTTGTAAAAATTCATACTGCTTTTTAAGACCCTGACACAGTTCTCTGTCTCATTTAGGGCACGTGGACTTCACAATAGAAGTTGAAAGAGCCCTGAGGGTGCTGGATGGTGCCATCCTTGTTCTCTGCGCGGTTGGAGGGGTGCAGTGCCAGACCATGACTGTTAATCGTCAGATGAAGCGCTACAGTGTTCCATTTCTAACGTTCATTAACAAACTCGACCGAATGGGCTCCAGCCCAGCCAGGGCCCTGCAGCAAATGAGGTACTGAACCTTAGAACAGAGTGGGGGTAATGATCCGGATAACAAACCTTACATCCAGAAGGACAGTTAATTCAGTGTCATTAAGCTTTATCCCCTTAAATTTTTTTTCCTTTTTAAAATTCATCTATGTGTATGACTTATCATAGTAAATGGAACACTGAGGTCCATAGTTTGGTTTGTGATGTGATTTCATCAACTACTTTCTCTGTAAAATGGAAGAAATATGACTTAAATTTTAGGGAGATTGAAGGTGAATTCAGAAAACCATCTGGCAATTTGTAGTGTTTTGCTGTAATTAGAGAATTTATAATCTAGGGTAGATTCTAAAAGTACTGTGCGTTTATTTAGACAAACCTAGAGGATTATCTTCAATTTTAACCTTCACTTGAGGAATTTTAATTAATGACTTAAATTAGTATGCTATATTCTCTTGCTTTTATTTGTTAACATATTTGTTAAGACAACAGCAATACTTCCTTTCTGAATCAGACATAACCCAGTGGTATTGATATGATTTTACATTTTGCACAATACTACTTGTTTCACACAGCCTTTGAAAAGAGTCGGAGTTTCACTTTTCACCTTTTGTAGATCTGTAAATGTAGCGGTAGAGTTCCTACCCAAGTTTCACATGGCAGAGCTGATGGATGTAGGCAGTAAGGTTTGTGGTAGTGGAGAGACTAAGAGTGATGTGTCTGATGACAAAAGATACCGTGTTGAGGAACTTTAACTGACAGTATTGCTGTGTGCTCTCTGATGGAAGTGATGTTTTTGAGAACATGAGAGTGAAATTTTTCTTTATTGGGCATTCGTAATACTTTCTTGGGATAACGAAACGTTTTCACTGTTTTTTTCTAATTGTATTTTACTTGTGGTTGGCAATAGATGGTCTCTTTGCACCAAGTTTTTTCCTGAATTCCAGGCAGATTCTGTTTCAGCATTTATTTGACTACTTTGGTTCTTTCTTTGCACCACTCCCTTTTACCTGTTACCTCATTCTGTAGCTCCCATTAAACAGATCTTGAAACTTCTGAATCTGGCCTCTGTGTCTTAACTTTTCTACCATACTTTCTCATACTTTCTGTCTCCTTCTAATTTTTCACTGGGTTATGAGAGAATTTTTGAGGTCAGTCTTCCAACTCACTAATCTGGTATTCATCTGCATCCCTTCTGTTATTTAGCCTGTTTTTTGTTCTTTTTAATCCCAGCAGTTATGTAGTTAATTTCTATAAACTTTCCCTTTTATTGTGACATCTTTATTAATAGAGGTAATTCCTTTTTAGATCTTTACATTTTATTTTCTTCTAGTAACTTTCTCCTTGGAGGTTAGTACCATTTCTTGAGCTCCCACCTCTCTTTCAAGCTATTGATTTCCTTCAGATATTTGGTGGTTCTTAGTTATCTATCCATAGTTATAGATGGATACGTAGAATCTAGAGCATAATTAGCTAGAGCATATTTCTACTTGAGTGTAAATCCCTGCCAGTGAGTGTAATTTCTCTTCGGTGGTTGTGCCTGATTGAGCGTACAGGCTGATGATGAATGTCTGACTTTAATACCCACTCTAAGGGTTTTCCCCCTAAGGAACTTCCTTTTCAGATAGCTATACTCAGGTTCACTAGAGTCAGCTGATCCAAGAATGAGATGTGGGTACAATTATCCCACCATCCTTTAATTTCCTGGCCAACCACTCAGTGACCTGTTTTCCCCTCTTCTGTTTCTGATCCAGGGTATTCTGGGGATCTGATGGGAAAATACATATCTTACAGTTCTTTTTGTTGCCCGAATAGGGTTGAGGCTTCCTGAGCACAGAGAGTTTGGCTGTCAGTCTGTTCCCAAATGCTTTTGTATCCTCCGCTCTGACCTGCTGATCAGTTCCACAGATCTGCCATTGATTTCTTTTTATATTTATTTTGTTATTTCAAAGGGATTTGGGGAGAAAAAAAGGGGTAAACATGTATTTTTATTTTTCAGGTCTAAACTAAGTCATAATGCAGCATTTGTGCAATTACCCATTGGTTTGGAGGGTGATTTTAAAGGTATTATAGATCTTATTGAGGAACGAGCCATCTATTTTGATGGAGACTTTGGGTAAGTGTTAAAAATATACTATTCTATTAAAATCTTATATTTTAAAAAGTATCAAAGGAAAAGGCTGAGTGCTTTAAATATAAACTTCTTTTTGAAGATGGGGCTGGAAGAATATCCTCTAAGATGATTTTGTTTTAATACTTTTAATCCTAGTTACTTCCCATTTTGCTTAGTATTCATTCCAAGGGAGAGTATGTTACTCTTTGGGTGATATATTTATATCGCATTATGATATACACGGTGTGGTGAGAGGAGACCTTCAGCTTGGGCTAGTGATGTAATATCTCTTTTCCTATTTGTTCATTCATTCATCCATGTATTCATTCATTCTGTAGACTTTTCTGGAACAGCTACTATGTTCTGGGTATTATAAAAACTGGGAAGAAAATAAGGATCATAAATATTTCGTCTACCTACTTCATGGGATTACAAAAATAAAAAGATTAATATATAAAAGAAGTTAAAACTTGTATACATGTGGTTTAGGCAATACAAAAAGCAAATTGGTAACTTTTGACATGGTTTTGGTCCTTCAACCAACTTTTGAAGAGACCTTTGCATACAAAGCATAGTAACTGCTCAGTGGTTATCAAACCATGGCATTCAGAAGAATCACCTGGAGAGCTTATTAAAACACAAATCTCTGGATTCACCTCCAGAGATTCTAATTCAGTAACTGTAGGGTGGGCCTGGAATTTGCATTTCTGGAAAGCTCCCAAGTGGTGCTGATGTTTCACGTCTGCAGACCACAGTTGAGTGGCACTATTCTAGACAATTTGGGGAGTCATAAATGAACCTTTGTTCTGAAGTGTGGACCCAGTAGCCTAGCAGTTCTCTCCGAAGGTCCTTTATTAGGGGTTTCCTTTTTCTGCTGTGGAACTGAGATTGCTGGTCTGGCAGGTGGGTGAAAGGCATTGTGATCAGTTAACTATATAGAATTTATCCTTATCGACCGTCTTGTAGGCAGGGAAAAGATCAAGCCTATTCAGTGGACAAGGCATTTCTCACTCTTACTTTTTGTTTGACAACTAAGTAATGACAACAAAGTTTATCTCTCACTCCTTAGAATGTAAGGGACAAGGATTTTTACCAGGTTTATTCGCTGCTGTGTACCCAGCCCTAGAACTGTCTGGTACAAAATAGAGACTCAAAAAATATTTTTAAGTAAATGAATAAATCTGCTTCCCCAGAATTACCAGGGCACACATTTCTGTGTACTGAAGCAGAGGCTTTTAAACATTGTTGTACATCAGAACCACAGGTGGAACTTCTTAACATACCTGCCCCCTTTCCCAGCCCTAGACCACTGGGTATGTACATTTTGAAAGGAAGATTCTGATGTGAAAGACTAAGAAGCAGGGAGCTTGCCAGAATGGAAGAAATTAAGTCCTGAAAGCTGTGAAGAGCATTCTTTAGGACAATAAGAATTATTTTCTGACTACTTACAATTATTTGCAGTTGGCTTCTTTTCCCTTTTTTTTTTTTTTTTCAGGGATGTGTTTTCTGAAAAGCGTGTTATTTTTCGACATTAGATTCCATTTTTAAAGAAATACTTTTAAAATGTTAAGACTGATGTTTCTAAATATCAAATATATCCATTTCTCTGTTGTGTATTTTATTTGTGACTCTTACCTATCTGGCCCCTAGAGGGACGGAGAACTGAGGTCAAGGTTGAAGAGTCTGTCATAATTAGTAACCTTTTCTTTTTTTAACTACAGAATGGAGTGCTCTGTGTTAAAAATTGCTACTAATGAAAAGGAATAGTCAAGTCTCTAATCCTGCTTGTCAGAGACTGTGATATTCTTCTTTTGTTTTTTTTTTAAAGATTATGAAAACTACTGATACATGGAGTTGTTTTTAATAAATTTTATTTATTTATTTTTGGCTACATTGGGTCTTTGTTGCTGCACGTGGGCTTTCTCTAGTTGCGGCGAGCAGGGGCTACTCTTCCTTGCGGTGCGCAGGCTTCTCATTGTGGTGGCTTCTCTTGTTGTGGAGCACAGGGTCTAGGTGCGTGGGCTTCAGTAGTTGTGGCACGCAGGCTCAGTAGTTGTGGCTCGCGGGCTCTAGAGCGCAGGCTCAGTAGTTGTGGCGCACGGGCTTAGTTGCTCCACGGCATGTGGGATCTTCCCGGACCAGGGCTCGAACCCGTGTCCCCTGCATTGGCAGGCGGATTCTTTTTTTTTTTTTTCACACACACACACACTGTATTTTATTTTACAAGAGATAAATAGACTGACACCAAGCATTGTACATGGATGACCACAACAAAAGCAACAATGATTGCAATTACCAAACATGAAACACACTCATACTATGTCATAATATTGACATTCAGTCCAGTAATCCTCCACTGTAACAGCTCCTTTACTTTGCAGTGAAAATTGATTTGTATATTCTTTGCCTCTGAGTCCTTGTGGGTTTTTTTTTTTTTAATTCAGACAGAAAGTCACAAAAATTATACTCATCAGTTCACTCAGTCCCATGTAATTAATTTTTTTTTTCATCTTGATCTTTTGTTAGCACTTTTATGAGTTCATCAGTTTTTCATTAGAGTTCTGAAAATGCTTATTCATTCAGTTTAGCAGTACAGTCAGTTACCAGAAACCTGTACTTGTCAGAGTCTTTTCCATGGATTTCTTGAAGATGAAACCCTTTTATAGGAACATATTTGCAAAAGCATCAGAGTACACCCAGAACTGTCTGTAAATGACAAAAGACTTAAAAATGACCACAGTTAAAGATTTGATGAAAGTTCATAATAATGCAGTTGACAAGAAAATTAGTTATTTCTGAGATATACATTTTAAAGTAATAACTAGGATTATTACTTATAACATTATACCAGAACATATAAGATTTTTAGAAATTTCATGTAATGTCTGAAACATTTATATTAACATATTTCCATACAAATAACCCAATGAAAGTTTAGTATTAGTTGTTTTGTTTGTTTTTTTATACTGCAGGTTCTTATTAGGCATCAATTTTATACACATCAGTGTATACATGTCAATCCCAATCGCTCAATTCAGCACACCGCCATCCCCACCCCATCGCAGTTTTCCCCCCTTGGTGTCCATATGTCCATTCTCTACATCTGTGTCTCAACTTCTGCCCTGCAAACTGTCTCATCTGTACCATTTTTCTAGGTTCCACATACATGCATTAATATACGATATTTGTTTTTCTCTTTCTGACTTACTTCACTCTGTATGACAGTCTCTAGATCCATCCTCTTCTCAACAAATGACTCAATTTCGTTCCTTTTTATGGCTGAGTAATATTCCATTGTATATATGTACCACATCTTCTTTATCCATTCGTCTGTTGATGGGCATTTAGGTTGCTTCCATGACCTGGCTATTGTAAATAGTGCTGCAATGAACATTCGGGTGCATGTGTCTTTTTTAATTACGGTTTTCTCTGGGTATATGCCCAGTAGTGGGATTGCTGGGTCATATGGTAATTCTATTTTTAGTTTTTTAAGGAACCTCCATATTGTTCTCCATAGTGGCTGTATCAATTTACATTCCCAGCAACAGTGCAAGAGGGTTCCCTTTTCTCCACACCCTCTCCAGCATTTGTTGTTTGTAGATTTTCTGATGATGCCCATTCTAACAGGAGTGAGGTGATACCTCATTGTAGTTTTGATTTGCATTTCTCTAATAATTAGTGATGTTGAGCATCTTTTCATGTGCTTCGTGGCCGTCTGTATGTCTTCTTTGGAGAAATGTCTATTTAGGTCTTCTGCCCATTTTTGGATTGGGGTGTTTGTTTCTTTAATATTGAGCTGAATGAGCTGTTTATATATTTTGGAGATTAATCCTTTGTCCGTTGATTCGTTTGAAAATATTTTCTCCCATTCTGAGGGTTGTCTTTTCGTCTTGTTTATGGTTTCCTTTGCTGTGCAAAAGCTTTGAAGTTTCATTAGGTCCCATTTGTTTATTTTTGTTTTTATTTCCATTACTCTAGGAGGTGGATCAAAAAAGATCTTGCTGTGATTTATGTCAAAGAGTGTTCTTCCTATGTTTTCCTCTAAGAGTTTTATAGTGTCCAGTCTTATATTTAGGTCTCTAATCCATTTTGAGTTTATTTTTGTGTATGGTGTTAGGGAGTATTCTAATTTCATTCTTTTACATGTAGCTGTCCAGTTTTCCCAGCACCACTTATTGAAGAGACTGTCTTTTCTCCATTGTATATCTTTGCCTCCTTTGTCATAGATTAGTTGACCATAGGTGCATGGGTTAATCTCTGGGCTTTCTATCTTGTTCCATTGATCTATGTTCCTGTTTTTGTGCCAGTACCATATTGTCTTGATTACTGTAGCTTTGTAGTATAGTCTGAAGTCAGGGAGTCTGATTCCTCCAGCTCCATTTTTTTCCCTCAAGACTGGCAGGCGGATTCTTAACCACTGCGCCACCAGGGAAGTCCCGACTGTGATATTCTGATTAATTTGGTTAATAGAATTTTCAAGTACAGTTGACCATTGAACGATGTGGGGGTTAGAGGTGCTGATCCCCCCGTGCACTTGAAAATCCAAGTATAACTTTTGACTCCCCCAAAACTTAACTACTAATAGCCTACTGTTGACTGGAAGCCTTACCAATAACACAGTTGATTGACACATATTTTGTATGTTACATGTTGTATTCTTACAATAAAGTAAGCTAGAGAAAAGAAAATGTTAAAGAAAATCATAAGGAAGAGAAAATACATTTATAGTATTGTACTGTATTTATCAATATGGAAAGTAATACCTACATTTATCAGTATGGAAGGTAATACCTACATGAGTCAAAGCACTGTAGATGTTATATGTATTACTAACACTAGATATCTAAAATGAAAAGTTAAAATATGAAAAGAAATTCATATTTATATACAGGTATTACAGTTCATACATTGATAAGGAAGAAGCAGCACTATATTGCTTTAGGGTAGCCTAGTGTAATTGATGTAATGCAGTAGCCTAGTCTGTATGCTAATGAATGAGTCGTTATAGAATTTTTTATGGCATATCATATAATCATATTCATGATACAGTATTGGAAGCATTGTGACTTTAAAAAAAAAAATTACTTACCTGTGATGATACACAATTTCTTTAATTATGTGAGAAAGGCATACTGTATGGTGATATAATTCTTTGAAAGCAAAGTTATAAAACAGTAAGAACACTAACACATTATTAATTTCATATTAAATATCACTCCTACATAATGATAGGCTGTCCACTTCAATACAAGTTTTGTACACAGTGTTATACACATATATTTTTGCATGTTTATTGAAAAACATCCGTGTATAAGTGGACCTGTGCAGTTCAAACCTGTGTTGTTCAAAGGTCAACTGTACTCATGGGCTTTGGAGTCAGTTTAGCTTTGAATCATGGCTCATCTGTTTACTAGTAGTACAGCCTTGAGCAGTTTGCTTTGCTTGTTTAAAGTATTTTGCCCACTATTCTGAATTTTAAAGATTCACATTTTTCTTATTTGTGATTTTAATGCAAATATATCAGAGCTCTTATCTAAAAAAATATTTTGGCCATTAGTTTATCTTTTTCATTGGTGCGTATATGTTTAATTGAATATTCTTTTTTTAAATTAATCTTTATTGGAGTATAGTTGACTTACAATTTAACTGAATATTCTTAAAGTACCAAAATAAAACATTTCTACTTTTAGTCAGGTTGTTCGATATGGGGAAATTCCAGCAGAATTCAGGGCAGCGGCAGCTGACCACCGGCAGGAGCTGATTGAATGTGTTGCTAATTCAGATGAGCAACTTGGTGAGATGTTTCTGGAAGAAAAAATCCCCTCAATTTCTGATTTAAAGGCAAGTGCTCTCAAAATTAATCTTATATTAATAAGAAAAATGAGGGTTTTTGGTTTGTTTTTTTTTTTTGCAGGGAGGGGACGTGGTGCTTTTATGCAGGGGTTTTATTAATGAAATCTGAGCAAAGTTGTTTAACATAATTGGTTTCTTAAAAAAATACTTGACATGGCAAATTATTCTCTTTTTTTAAGTAGTGAGTTATGTAAAATGGGAAAGGAGTCATAGTTCTAGGAAAAAAGATACTTACACTGCCAACCTCTTGGACATAGTCTTATTAAGAAGAAAGAAGATAAACTAGAAATGTACCCTGTTGTACTATTTGGAAGGCTGTATAGATTTTTTTACTTGATTGTTCAGCTCTTAAAAAATAAAGAGAAGATCCCTGCCTAAAACTGGTATTCAGTTTGTAAATAGACAGTTCTCCATAGAAGGTAACAAATGGCCAATAAGCACATGAAAAGATGCTCAGCATCACTAATCATTAGGGAAAGCAAATCAAAACCGCAATGAGATACCACTTTACTTATTAGGATGACTATTATTTAAAAAACAAAATAAGTGTTGGTGAGGATATGGAGAAATTGGAACCCTTGTGCATTGCTGGGGAATGTAAAATGATGCATGTGCTGTAGAAAACAGTGTGGTGATTTCTCAAAAAAAATTAAACCTAGAACTACCATATGATCCAGCAATTCCACTTCTATATACCCAAAAGAATTGAAAGCAGGGACTCAGATATTTGTACACCAATGTTGATAGCAGCATGATTCACAATAGCCAAAAGTTGGAAACAACCCAATGTCCATCAATGGATGAACAGATAAACAAAATTGGTATATTCATACAATGGGGGGTATTATTTGGCTTTAAGAAGGAATCAGCTTCTTATACATGCTACAGTATGGGTGAGTCTTGAGGACATTACGTTAAGTGAAATAAGCCAGACGTAAAAGGACAAATATTGTATGATTCCACTTCTGTGAGGTACCCAGAATAGTCAAATTCCTAGAGACAGAAAGTAGAATAGTGGTTACCAGGGGCTGGGGGAGGGAAGAGTGGGAAGTTTAATGGGTACAGAGTTTCAATTTGGGATGATGAAAAGTTCTGGAGGTGGATAGTGGTAACAGCAGTGTGAATGTACTTGATGCCACTGAACTGTACATTTAAAAATTGTAAAGATAGTCAATTTTGTTATGTATATTTTATCATAAAAATAAAAATCATAAAAAGACTGATATTTATTTTGCCAAACCACTTGGTGCCCTTAGCAGAGATCAGATAAGTAATTATTGTGTGTAAGACATTGCACTCAGGGAGTTTATAGATCAAATGCACAAGGAAAGAACCCTACTGAAGCTGAGATGCTTACTAAAATATCTCATAGCTTGAGTTCTTTACCATTCACAAAGGCCTTATCACCTCAGCTCTCTGATGAGTAAGGAACACCACGTAGGAAAGTATAGGTCTGGGCCTTAATTAAAGTCAAGCACTGTATCCCAGGAACCACAATAGAGAGTTAGGTTTCGATCTATGGAAGGGAATATGTCAGGGGTTCCCAGGACCACTCCCAGATTCTGTGATTCACTAGGAGTAAGGACTCAGCACATAATCACACTCATGGCTATGATTTATTACAGTGAAAGGATACAAAGCAAAATCAGCAAAGGGCAAAGGCACATGAGGTGCAGTCTAGAAGAAACCAGGGGTAAGCTCCCAGGCATCCAGTGCAGTCTTGCAGTGCTTGCCTGTTTCCTCCAGCAGCAAGTTGTGAGTGTACCTGTGAAATGACATCTACCAGGGAAACTCATTAGAAACTCAGTGCCAAGGTTTTACTGGGGACTGGTCACAAAGACACCCCCTGCCTAGCATGTACCAAATTCCAGACTCCCAGAAGGAAAGTAGGTGTTTCGCACACATCACATAGTTTGTACAACAGTATAGGCACAGTGAACCAGTCTTACCAGTTCTGGGAGTGCTGGGAGCTTCCCAGAAATCCAGATCCCCAGGCCTCAGCCAGGGGCCCAGCCTTGCAAGCAGGCCTTTATAAGGAGGACAGTTTCAGCCCTGCTATGTTTACTGTTTTCTGCCAGGATACATGGGTGTACTTTAGTTTCTATGTTGTTGTTGGGTATATTGTTATTAGGGACAGTGGAAAGGCAACGGTTTTCAAGTGTGAATGTGATTCTTATAAAAGTAAGGGAAATTTTCGGGAAAATAAAGCTTTTGTTACGCTGGTATAGGGTTAGCTTTAATTTCTCCTTTTTTCTATTTATCAACCACCCTCATGTGTTTCTGTATTCAATGGATGTAAAGTTAAGCATGGTAAGATTCATATGTTCCTACTGTTGCATATAGGGAGGGTTGGAAAGTCAAAGATGTGACTTTGTGGCCTAGGGTAGCCTAAGTGATTAGTGACCAAGCCATTTCTGGTTCCTAGCAACAGCAAAGGCAAGTGTTTTAAGATAGCTCCAAATGGTAATTGCTTTCTTACCATGCCTGTTTTCTCCTTTTTATACTCCTTTTATTGTGCTCAGCTGTTATCCTACTTTTCATTGTGATGTTTAGAAATTGTGGTTATAAATGTTTTGCTTTAAGCTTTTTAGGATAACTAGTTTTCTGTTTTTCCTGAGGACTGAGAAATAATTGTATGCAGCTGCATATTTCTGGAGTGGTGGGTTGTGGCCACAGCACAGCACTGCTGTTGGCCTCTTCCAGCTGCTAGAGCTAAAGGTCCACTGCTCCCTCTGAGGCCAGTAGCCAGTAAGGAATGAGGCTGGGACACATGGACAGTGTTTGCATGAGGGGTTGGGACATGACCAGGAGGTCGTTATTTTAGAGGCTTGTTACTATCATGGCCCTTAATTTATGAGCAGTTTGTACTGTTTGGCTTCCTGTATGTATATCCTTTAAAAAAAGGAAACAAGTCAGTTAAATGTTTTTTAATAGGTGATACTTTCATATCGTTTAAACATATAACAACTGTACAAAGGTACACAGGAAAAAGTCTCCCACCTGGCTCCCACCTGCCCAGTTCTCTGCCCTGTCCCTAAAACAGATTGCCAGTTAATAGTTTCTGGTGTATCTTTCCAGAGACTTTTTGTGTGTGTGTGTGTGTATATATTGCTATTCCCTCTATTTTACACAATTGTTAACATACTGTTTACACTGTTCTGTGTGTGTGTTTATTTTCTATGCATGTGTGTATATATATATATCTTTTTCTTTTTTTTGCCAGATTGAAAGTTAGTGACATTCCAGGAGTGTTGAAAGCAGTTGCAGTGTTGAAAGTTAAATAGCGTTTTTTCTTTTTTTTGTATTTTGATCTTAAGTTATAGAGAACCTGATTCCAGTCTTCACCAGAGCCAGTACTCCAAAGAGTATCAATTCATTTCGTTCATTTGTCGCTTTGTAATTGATCTGAAACACAAAATGTAACTTTAAGATAAACTAATCATTAATTTTTTTCGTTTGTAGCTCGCAATTCGAAGAGCCACTCTAAATAGGTCATTTACTCCTGTCTTTTTGGGAAGTGCCTTGAAGAACAAAGGAGTTCAGCCTCTTTTAGATGCTGTTTTAGAATACCTCCCAAATCCATCTGAAGTCCAAAATTATGCTATTCTCAATCAGGAGTAAGTCTTGGAAGTTGATTTTTAATTTATGCACAAAGACTTTAACATTTGTGCACTGGGAAAGTATTGAAGAATGGTTCTTGTAGTTGTGATTGTGGGGTTTTCCCCATAATTTACAAAAATCAATCTCCATTTCTATTTGGCTAAGAATTTTGGCATAGAGAAAAATATTTATTATACCTTCCCATATCATATTCTATTTGTAAGTTAGAAATATGATTTATGTCATTATCAAAGTTTACATCATTAGAAAATTTACTCATTTGGAACCAACTGTATTTTTTTTTAATGCTGTAAGAAACAAAAATTTTGAAGTTCTCATTGATAATTTTTCTTTTTCTGCCAGACTACTTTTGTGTTTTTTATTCTGCTCTGGTCCTGTCACAATGCGGTAATTAAGGCCAGAAAAGTTATTCTTATTGATCCCTTTCAGTGAAATTTCACTTATGAATCAGCCCAGAAATGTTTACTGCACAGGTGCTTCTTCTCAGATAATATTCTGATGAAACAGACTGATACAAAAGAAATATCAAATATTGCCTCTCATAAATGTGTATTTCTTTTATTCTAAGTGACTCACAAGAGAAAACCAAAATCTTAATGAACGCCAAAAGAGACAATTCCCATCCATTTGTAGGCCTGGCTTTTAAACTGGAGGTAAGTTGCTTTCTAATGTACTTAACTGCTATATGTAGAAATTTTCTTTTCTATTAGGCTTTTATTCCTATTATAAAATGACTCTTAGGAACTATTTGGTTACAGGTTTCTCCACTGTAAAGTTACTTTCCCCTCTACCCCGCTCCATATTGGCTCTTTAGAAGAAGGTTCCTGGGCACAGCCCACACTTAAGGGCTGGGAATTATTTTCTTCCTCCTTGAGGGAGCAGTATCTACGTAGGTTATGTGAGATTCTTCTGTATAGGAGAATTGTCTTTTCTCCCCCATGTGTTTGCTTATTCAATCATTTAGTTTTATCAGTATGGACTCATGGATATTCATTTTGTACTTTGAGTTATGATCCAGTGGTGTGTTACTTATTTTGTTGCCAGATTGACCAGTTTTGGCCATTGGAGCTGTTTCACTTGGCTTCTGTGCCCCTTAGACATTCCACCGTATTTTGCTGTTTTGAATACTTCCTCACTTTCTGGCACTACAGGATGCTCCAGGCTTATGTTGTATATTCCCTGCCCCAGCCCTAGAATCAGCCATTTCTCTAAGAGCCCTGATTTCTTCTGATTGTGAATGGTATTAGAAACCAAGATTTGGGGACTAGGTGTGCTTTTTGTTGTGTTATTGCTTCTGTGTATAATATTTTAAGTGGGAAAAAAGTTGGATAAGTTGAAAATGTTAAAGAGTGGTTATTTCTGGGATGGAGTTATATTGGGGGGGGGCTTTTTCCTAGTTTGTATTTTTAAATTTTTACAATATGCTTTTTATTACTTCTAAAACCAGAAGAAGTAATTTTAAATTAAAAAGTAGAAATAACATTGCAGTGACAATTTTTATGCATAAAGCTTTTGAAAATATATAGTTAGGAATAGTGTTCTTAGGATCCTCAGAATTGTAATTATTGTGTAAAAGGTATGAAATATTTTAATATTTAATGGTTTATATTGCCAGACTGCTTTCATACTGTCAGAATTAATGTACATGTTAGATTATTTCAATGCATCTTTATCAGCATTGAGTATTGTTTATTAAAAATCATTACTGATTTCATAAATGAAAATAGTATTTTAGTACTTCATCTTGCCTTAATTCCTAATAATAGAGAACATTTTTCCATATATTCATTATGGAATTGTATTTCCTCTTTTGTAGTTGCCTCTTTATTTCTTTTGTCTTTCCTTTTTTAAAATTAGAGTCAAAGTGTTTTACTTATTTGTACGAGCCTTTCTCTAATAAAGTTTTTAAAAAAACAATTCGCAGTTTAAAATTTACATAGACAACTATATCAGTCTTGGTCTTTAGTCATTTTCTCATTTTTAACCTTATAAACCTTCCTCTTTGATTATATTTTGTAAATATTTACTTTTCTTTCTACTTTTTTGTGGTGGGGTTTCTTGTTTTTTTCATTGTTAATACAGTTGGAATTTGTTTTGCTGAATGCCCTGAGGTAGGATCTAAATGTATTTCCTCTGCCTTCAAGTAGAAGACCAATTGTCTAGTTACCAGTTTTTGAACAATGTTACGTTTTTTCATTGATTGTCATGTGTCCTTTATCTTCTATTGACAAATGAATTAAACATTTTAGACGTTTATACTATACCCTATGGGCTGTTCAGTTTAATTTGTGCTAGTTTTATACTATTTATGTTTTGGAGTATTTAATATATTCTTATATCACTCAGAGTTATTTTCTATTTTTATCCATTCTTCTAATTAAATACTAAAGTCACTAATAAAATGTCTAAAAATTCCTCTTCGGATTTTTATTGCTATTGTGTTAAACCTGGAAATTAACATGGGAGGAATTGGCAACTTTTAAATACTTACCTAATAAGTTAGTGTTACTATTCAGGAGGAAGTGATCCTTGATTATTCATTTTATATTCAGTCACTTTACAGAACTCTTATTTGTATAGCTTTCCAGGTGACTCTCAAAGTTTCTCTAACACGTAGTCTAACAATGTTAGTTTCTCTAACATTGTTGTCTTTCTAATAATTATACCTTATTTTTATGTCTTCTTGTATTAAACTGAACTTATGGAATAACTTCCTTATTATATAAATTTTAAAACTTTTTCTAATAACTTTTATTTCAGAGGAAGCAAAAGTAGTATCTTGGGTTTTGATATCAGAAAGAACAACCATTTAACTTATCTATATTCAAAACTAGTATTAAAGTAGTTTATGACAACAAACTGAAGCATGTATATATGTTGTACTACTAAAACTGATAGCAAATATTTGAAGGTAGTTGTGAAGTTTTCCTCTTAATTTTGATTCCTGGGTTTCTTTTTTATTCTTTCTGCCCTTATCCAATCTTGACTTCTAGGCAGGTCGATTTGGACAGTTAACTTATGTTCGAAATTATCAAGGACAGTTGAAGAAGGGTGATACCATCTATAATACGAGGACGAGAAAGAAAGTACGGGTGCAACGACTGGTTCACATGCATGCCGACATGATGGAGGCGAGTACCTGGGCATTGTTGTGAGATCAGAAATTTCTCTAATGCAAGTGAAATATATCTACCTTCTTGGTATCCTGAGCCCCACAAGAAAATCACTTCTAGTTGAATGTGTTTTCCTAGCTTCTTCCTTTTTAGTTAGGTGGGCTACAATTCTCATGCGGCACTTTGGTGTAGGCTAAATTAGCACATGTCAAGAACACATTTTAAACCACCATTTGTGAGTTAGCTGTATTTCCTCAGTGGCCAAGGTTAAGGAAAAGGGACATCAGTTTCCCTAAGATTCAGAGCACAAGATTCAGCACTTTCGTCAAGAGCTATCCTTACGAAGAGTATAATAGGTTTTTAGGACAGTGGAACTGTGGTTCTCAAAGGTAAATGAGAGTAATAAATTCATACGTAACTTCCCACATTGTTCAGTAGATTTACTTCCTGAAATATGGAAGTAGAACCAACCCCCAGAAGGGCCATGTTGATGCCAGAATTCATCTGAGCATTTAAAACCTCTGAAGGTCTAGTCTGGGAGATAAACTTTGGCTTATGGCTTGAATTCTTGAATTGGCTCTGAATCTGTCCTAGCCTTCTGTGGTCCATAGGGTTAAGGCTTGGCAGGATTACCAAGTGTGTGAGGTTGTCTCCTTCTTGCACCCTTTCTCAATTCAGCTCTATATTCCTAGAGAAATTTATTAGTCTAAGCAAAATGTTACGACATTCAGAAATTTTCAGTGGCCATAACTTTTTTATCTCCTGGAAAATGAATAGGCAGTCTTTCAAAATTAGACATCATTTCTCTTTTTTGAGATAGGCAGCAGGGGGCAGGCTAGAGGGATTAGTGATTGTCACAGCTCTTTCATGGGCCAGAAGCTAGGAGATCCGTACAGCTGTGTAACCATTAAAGCAAGACACACACACTTGCTCATTCACAGCCACAGCTGTTATTAATGAACTGTCAATGTAAAAAAAGACTAGGAAGTTTAGAGGCACCAATGCTTTATTCTTAGATTTCCTGTGTTTTTTTAACTGCCTGCATCTGTGAGAAATTAAGATTATTTTAAGTACAGTAGACTCCATTCTCCTGCCTTTGTTTTCCAAAACTTCCTTTGCAGGTTTTCCTTGTATGCCTTTGTCATACACATCTCATTATTGGACTGTGGCAGCACATATAGTACTACATGTTTTTTGTTTGTTTTTCTTTTTTTTCTTTCTGATAGAATTTTATTTTTTATTTTTTTGAATTTATCTTTTTAAAATTTATTTCTTAATTGAAGTGTAGTTGAATTACAATGTTGTGTTAATTACTGCTGTACAGCAAAGTGACTCAGTTATACATATATATATACATTCTTTTTCATATTCTTTTCCGTTATGGTTTATCGCAGGATATTGAATATAGTTCCCTGTGCTATACAGTAAGACCTTGTTGTTGTTTATCCATTCTATACTACATGCTTTTTAATTCTATAGAAATAACTTTAGAACCATGAGGCTCTGTGTTCTGTCAGTAGTGCAGATCCTCCAAGTAAAGATGCCATAGCTCGGAGCTTCCATTTAAAGTAAAATCTTGTCAGTTGAGATGTGGTTTAAATAAGGGCCCTGTTGAAGGTATATCTTGCCGTGGTTGATTGTTGGTGTTGCATTGATTCTATCTAATTCCTTCTTTGTGGAATTCATGGTGAGATTCTGCCACATTTGTCTGTGTAAAATGTGTTTATTGTGCAATTACTTTTTAGTTATGATGTCCTGGTTTGTATTACTTGCAAGTATCGTATTGTGTTCTTTCTTTAGGATATTGAGGAAGTGTTTGCCGGAGACATCTGTGCATTGTTTGGCGTTGACTGTGCTAGTGGAGACACATTCACAAACAAAGATAATAGTGGCCTTTCTATGGTAAGTCATTTAACTTCAAAGCTGTTTATCACTTGCGTTTCAAAAGTCTATGTTTTAGTACTTCAGAAAAACAACCACAGAAGTTTGCATTGAGTGCCATGGGCATCAAGTGTAGATTGGTTGTGGCTCTTTTAATGTCAACTAAACAAGTGCTCTGTTAGCTAACTTACCTGGTTTTTCTTAGTAAAATCATTCCACCATTCTCCAAGGTTTAGCATGGAGGGAAAATCTCCACCAGGTAACCTGGCATGTGTAGCGCTGACTCCTACCCTGAGATCTGCCTCCCCATTGTGGGCACACCTCTAATTGCTGTCACCGTCATCAGGCTAGTCCCAACCAAGTGCTCCTTCCTTATTGACTCGGCAGCTGGAGATTGGACCCTTCCCTCAATCCCCTAGAGAACTGTAAGAGCAGGCTGTAACATTTAGGCTAGACTCCAGGGGCAGCATGACAGAACGGAACCGTGCCCTGCAGGCAGGATGCAACTAGACAGTCCAACTTACTGTACACAGCCTGCCTTGTGGAACTCACAGGTCCCGTTTCGTCACTGAGGGAGACTGAAGGGAAGAGCATGCTCGCGCCGTTCCCGCCTTTCAGTCCCCGCCTTTCAGTCCCCGCCTTTCAGTCCCCGCCTTTCAGTCCCCTTTACTCCTCCCCTTTTTGCCCCCACAGGACAGCAGGCTCTTGCACAGCATGACCATGTGTTCATGAGGGTGCTCCCTCTCCTGAATTCATTCAGTAAAGGACGAATATGAGTACGCAGGGGATAGGTGATTTGCAGTGAAGGAATTTACAGTGGGTTGTTTATATATAAGAACTGGTCCAACCTAACAGATGAGCACTATAATAGCTCCTGTATCATATGATGGATTCTTAATTTTATAATTTAGCTTTTTTGTATAAAATACTCTCTAATGTCTATGGTTTTACATGTGGAGTTAGGACACTGCAAAAATCATAAATCTGTAAAGGTTTTTGGGTGATCTAGATAAGGGGACTTTTTGATAAGTATTATTGATAAGGCTTTTCCTAAACTTGTCATTACCAATATGAAGGGACTGGAGGTTGTGGGAAGCGCTCAGGCGTTGAGGCAAGTAGACCCTGGTCAGTCTTAACTCTGCCCTGTGCTACCTGCTGGCCCTTGGGCAAGTTAGTTATTCTTCTTGCCAAGCCTTTGATGCTTCTATTTGTAAAATGGGGATAATAATGTCTGCCTCTCAGAGTTGTGACTGATTAAATGAGATATCATATGTATAAAGAATCTAGTCCCTTTCTCTGCTTCTCTTATCAGTGATGGCAGCATATTTTGATTAAATAACTTATCAGAAGATAGCTATAGCAGATGTAGCCACGAGCTAATAAGTATTCCACATCTCAGCATTTGAATTCATTATACGTAATGATTATGTTAAACTGAAAGTGTCAACAAACTTAAGGGTCTTAAACAGTTAAGTAAGTAAATAGATGCTTTATTTTTGTTATTTTGGGAGGGAGGAGATCATATAAGTGGACACCTTTATATATTAATATATTCATTTATTTAAGGAAAAACAGACCAAGATATATTTGTCTACCCTAAGATGTTGACTAGTATTTGTCTTTTGTTCTATTGTAAAGGAGAACATTAAAATTAATCCATCCCTGACACATACGGTACTGTATTTGAATTCTTCTCTGTTCTTTGAAAAATATTTTAGGAGTCAATTCATGTGCCTGATCCTGTCATTTCAATAGCAATGAAGCCTTCTAACAAGGTAGGAGTTTGATTTAACGCTCAGTATATCACAGTAAAAACTTGAGCTCTTTTTTGTCTGTCTCCACAATGCATATGGTGTCTTGTGATAACCAGCAGTCTTATGGTCTCTATTTGCTCTTTTGGTATTGAGATCACCTTTTAAAATTTACCAGTCTATTAGTAGTAAGTACTTCACAGTATATTTGAAGAAGTTGATGGTGTTAAAGTATTCATGAGACTGTGCTTTATAACTCTTTACTATAGTAAAAGTATATCATTGGCTCTGGAGTGTTAAGTGTGAGTAACTTCCTAGATTGAGATCATGAGAGATGGAAAAGAGGCAACTGAGGCATTTGTCCTAAGTTGCAGAAAAACCTCACTGTAAAGTATATTAAAATATTGCGTAGATTAATTGCCTCATGGATTATAATACATCTCTACATCTGTGGTAGTTATGAAGTAAATGTCTGACTATAACATGGAAGGCCTGCAAATAAGACTGTTTTGACTCACTTTCAAATATAAAGTTTTATGATTGGATTTGATGTCATTTAGCTTTTTAGCCAAAATTGCTTAAATAGGTTCTGCATTTGCATTGCTTGTCATTGGAATTAGTCCTGATCTTGAAACATAATTGTTTAGATCTTAAGTTAGTTACATTCATAACAATCATTTTAACGTTATATATTGACATTAACTCATTCATGCATTGAGGGAACATTTTATGATCTCTTGTCATCTGGGTACTATCATTTACAGAACGTATTCTGATTTATTGTCTTGTGGATATATTAACAGCAACTACTTCATCTATTTTGAGGAACTGCGATTTTCCAGGCCCTTCTCATTATAGAAAAGAGAATGTTGAGGTGGCAGGAAACATTCAGTCACTCTATCTCAGAAAGTTGAAAGGCGAGCTTTACATCTTACCACAGTGAGATGCCACAGTTTGCTCCAAGTACTTTGCCAGATTGGTTGCTTTTCCCTTCAGAAGATGAAGGACTAGAAGTTAAAGATATTATTCTTCTTTATTCCTAACTCCAGAGTTTATGTAAGACATTTAACTGTTGATAGTTCACAATCATGGAGGGAAATCAAATGCATCAATATTCAAAAGGTTTTTTGGTGTCTTGGGGTTGTCAGCTTCCTGGAGAATTAATATACATCAAATAATGAAATCACTGCATAAAACCCTGAATCTCAGTAGTGGGGCAGGGGTGATCTTCTAGTAAGTTGAGAGTCCCTGGCTAGTGCAGGGCAAAGGGAAAAGACTTTGGAGATAGACTAACCCAGGATTCAAGCCCAGCTAGCTCTGTGGCCTTGAGCAACTTGTTTGTACCTTGTTTCCTCACCTGTAAAACACGGATAATTCTGTCGTGCAGCCTTGTGGTTAGAATTTGAGATAACGTATACAAAACACATAACACATCTTCAGCCACATGTGATAGCTGTTAATATTGGTGATTGGAGCGTGTTAGTTTTCTATTGCTGCCGTAAGAAATTAGCAAAAACTTAGTGGCTTAAAACAGCACAGATGTATTATTTTACAGTTGGGTAGGTCACAATTCGGACATAGTTCTTAATGGGCTAAAATCAAGTATTGGCAAGGCTGTGTTGTTTCTTTCTTGGAGGCTCTAGGGGACAGTTTAGTTCCTTGCTTACTCAGATTGTTGGCAGAATTCAGCTCCTTGTTGTAGGACTGGGGTCCTCATTTCCTTGCTGTCACCTGAGGGCTGTTTGTAGCTTCTAGAGGCTGCTCATAGCCCCCTTCCTCCTGTCTTCAATGCCAGCAACAGCAAAATGAGCCCCTCTCATGTTTCAAATATCTCCTGTCTCTTCTTTCCCTCTTCCCATCTCTCCACTACCCTTCTTCATTCAGCTTCCTTTTTTTTTTTTTTTTTTTTTTATTCAACTCCTTTATTCAGCAAGTATTTATGAAGCATCTACTACAAAGCAGACGCTCTTCTAGGTGCTGGGGACATAACAGCATCCCTGTCCTCAAAGAGCTCACGTTCTAGCGAGGGCAGCAAACAGTAAACTGAGAAGGTGTGATTTATTACATGGGGATGATGTCTCGGAGACCACTGCAGGGCAGGGGAGGTGGGAGAGGAAAGGGGCAGTTCTAAATGCAGGCTCAGCTTCCATTTTTATTTTATTTTATTTTATTAAAAAATTTTTTTTTTTTGCTGCATTGGGTCTTTGCTGCTGTGCATGTGCAGCGAGCGGGGGCTACTCTTCATTGCGGTGCACAGGCTTCTCATTGCAGTGGCTTCTCTTTGCGGAGCACAGGCTCTAGGCATGCAGGCTTCCGTAGTTGCAGCACGCAGGCTCAGTAGTTGCAGCACAGGGGCCCTAGAGCACATGGGCTTCAGTAGTTGCGGCTTGTGGGCTCAGTAGTTGTGGCTCGTGGGCTCTAGAGCGCAAGCTCAGTAGTTGTGGCGCACAGGCTTAGTTGCTCTGCGGCATGTGGGATCTTCCCAGACCAGGGATTGAACCCGTTTCCCCTGCATTGGCAGGCGGATTCTTAACCACTGCACCATCAGGGAAGTCCCTCAGCTTCCATTTTTAAAGGCCCATGCAATTAAATTGGGCCCGTCCAGATTATTCATGATAATCTCCCCATCTCAAAGTCTGTAACCTTACTCACATCTGCAGAGTCCCCTTTACCATGTAAGGTAACAGTCACAGGTTTGGGGGGATTAGGGCATGTCCTTAGAAGACCATTATTCTGCTTACCACATAAGGAAGTTACATCTAAGGAGAATAAAGGTGCATCAAACCACATCCAAGCAGATTGTTTTGAAAGGGAGAGGTCTCAATGTGCATTTGCCTAGTGTTGGTCTTAACTGCCCTCTTGAATCTACAGTAGAAACTTGGTAACGATGCTGATTCCTTTGATTATGTATAGGATTTCTAAAATATAACACAGTAACACAGATTCTACTTTCTGCTTTATGGGCAGTTTTCCACAAATGGACAGTTTTTGTCAATATAATAGGAAAGGGCATAGAGTTAAGTCTTGGACTCCTGTATCTTGGTGTGAAAAGAAAATTCTATCAGTTAGCTATTCCCTGCTGTCTTGGTTGTGTGGTATTCAAGCTCTCATATTAAAAGGATATAGCCTAGAAACTAGATGGTAGATCATTTTTATTTTTTAACTGTTCATGTATTTGATTTCATTCATTAAAGTTTTTTCAACAATTTCATTGCTTATCATGCTTAGTAAAATGTGTAATGATTTTCTTTTTTTAAAGAATGATCTGGAAAAATTTTCAAAAGGTATTGGCAGGTTTACAAGAGAAGATCCCACATTTAAAGTCCACTTTGACACTGAGAGCAAAGAGACAATTGTATCTGGAATGGGAGAATTACACCTGGAAATCTATGCTCAGGTAATGAATAACAAGGAAGTTAAATTCACTTTATTTATGTCTATGTTTTGTTAAAAGTCGATAATTCTCAATCTAATGGTTATAAACTAATAGTGGTTCTTCAAGCTTCCCTCTGGTTTTTGTATCTAGATGTGGTATACTGCTTCTTCCAGTGTGTGCTACTAATTAATTACTTTTGGTTTCTAAATCTTTTTATTCGTAAAACATTGCAGACTTCTAGAATCAAGGCTCAGGGGATTTGCAGTAAGACCATTCATCCATCTCTAGGTTATGGTTCCTTGGGTTGAGTGTATCCTGGTCTCAGCCTTAGGAAGACAACCTCAGGGAGAAACCTGCTGAGAAAGTCGGCCCACCAGTACCCACTCTTCAGGCCATTTCTTGCCTGTTTTCTTCTCAAGTCAGTACTTGAAGATCATTATAATGGAGATAAACAAGTGGGTAGATGGGGCCCCTGCTTACCTAGGAAAGGTCTTGTGTGTATATGAACGAAAACAAAATATATATGACTTATGATTAAAAATTCTGGTTGTGATTATATCTTTGAAGTTGAGATAGTAGAAAATTATGACAACAGATTCATATACTATTCCAGTGAATATGTAATAAAATGGAGCAAAGATAAAGTTTTATTGGATAGATTAATTGGAGGTAAGTATAAATTAATCAATCTAAATTAGAATTCATTTATATAAAATCTGTAAAAGCAGTTTGTATTGTTTAATATCATGTATTTATCCTCATAAGGTACTTAAGTGATTTAAGATTTATCATTTGCATATCATATTTAAATGAATGCTTCTAAGGTAGTTGAGATTCTTGGGACTTTTCTTCCTTTAGTTCATTATTTTTTTAATTTAAATATATCAAAAAGATCTCTCCTGCTCTTTTTAGAGGATGGAAAGAGAATATGGCTGTCCTTGTACCACAGGAAAGCCAAAAGTTGCTTTCAGAGAAACCATTACGGCCCCTGTCCCGTAAGTATGCAAAACGATTAAACATAAACTATGAGGCTGGAATTTAAAGCTTTTTATTAGGGGATATACATAGCACTGTTACTGTTGATAAGACACTTTTACATTGTGATGCTGTTTACTATGGAAGCTATATAGTTCTGTAGTTCAGGCCATTTATACAAAGGGACACTTATGAGATTTGTCTGACCCTTTAAGCTAGATATCAATGAAGACTGGTATACACATCATTAATAAGCATGTTTATACTTCATCGAATGTTACAGTCTTCATTTATTCCAATTGTGCTTCCTTTGGTAGACGGCTGTTATGTTTTACTTTAGTACCATATTGTGGATGCCAGAGAACTTGCATTTGCCAAGGAATAATCTCCTGCAAGTAAAGGAAACTGATGCTATGATAAAATTCAGAAAACATTTAAGAAAACAGAGTTGGGTTTATATTTTGTTAGAAACAAAACAGTCCTCATAAAGAAAGCACAAAACAAGTTAAATTGCTGCAAGTGTAATATATTTCAACCTGGTGCCTATTTGAATTTATATGAATTCTGATTTAGAGTCAAAATTAATAAGGCATACTGTGGCTACAAAATGAGCCTCAATTTTCAAAGTAGCATCAAATAAAGGAAGATGATACTCTACCTGAGATGCAATGTCATGAAGTAGAATGGTGTAGTCTAACTCAATGAAGTCATCATTTCTTTGCTATAATAAAAAATAAAAACCTGCGTTTAAAACTTGATATCATTGGCAAAAATGATAATTTTAAGAATCAGCTTTCATTAGTAGATGACAGTAATACTTCCACTTAAGTAAAATTAAAAATTGAATGTCATAATTTATTTAGCCTGGCAGAAAAACTATTCTCTTATAAATAAGATTTCTTTCAAACTACATTTTAAAATCATGATTTTTAAAAAATTTGTTACTCTAAAAATCATTTACCCCTTCTGTTTTTAGTTTCTGAGTTGTGGTAGCTACTTAAGAACATTACAGTCTATAATTTGTCATTTAAGATTCCTTAATGTTTCCATTATTCAGAAAAGCATCGTTTAAGGGATAAACTACTGAAATGAGAGTTTACACTAAAGGAAACCAATTTTATAATAGGAATTCTCTTTTAAAAAACTGAAAATAATAAAATGTAATGTTTGATTTTGTAACTAAAGCTTTGATCTATGCTGCTTATTGCTTTGGACATATAAAGTATACTATCAGCTGCACAGAAATATTGCGTCTACAGAGTTTCAAACCATGGTCATCAGAAATTTGCCGTACTCACTCAAGGCTCTTTAAAGCTTATAACTGATGTATTGAAACAAGCCCTAGACTCCAAGAGGCAGCACAAACTCCTGTGGCTCCTTTGGTTGACAGTAATTATAAATATGGCCCCAGGATCAAATAAAACTATGCTCTTCTCTCCTTAATAGTATCTTGAAGCAATCCCTTCTTTGACTATATCAACAAAGAATGTCCTTTAAGGATAAGGTAAAAATCAGGAAGGTTTCTTACGTGTTGGATCATAATAGGTAAAGATATATAATATATACACGCTGAAGCAGTGGTTAAACTCTTCTGTTGGGATTGTCATTAATGCTTTAAAACTGCAATTTAGTGAAGGGTTACAGGAAATTTCTTTCATAAAGCAGTAACACTGCATATTTTGCTATAAAAACATGGCTTGAAAATCATGATTGTGATTGTATATCCTCTGTAACGTGGACCCAGCTACTCAATTATCTGAGCCTCAATGCCCCTATAGGAGTGTTGTAACCAAGGTTGCTATCTACAAAAATGCATTAGAAAAAGGCTCTCTTAAAGTGTTATAAATAGTGATGCTAGGTATTTGGCATTACACTCTGAGTACCGTAATTGGCATCCTGTCCTCCAGTGTCCAAAGGTATCTAATAAGTGGCTGCAAAAGCTTGTGGAGTAAAGGTGCTCCAGCTGCCTTGCAGTTTGTTATCAACAAACTGAAACAAGCCAATGGAAAGTGCTTTTCTCTTACAGAGTATTTTTCTTGTATTCCATTAAATACTACTAGTTGACATATTTTGTTTTTCTTTTAAACCTCTTAATAAAGCTAAACTCAAATAATTTATTTTAATCTCTTTAAGGTCTAGAAAGAGGCAGTTTGGAATAGTCATATCAGACTTAAAATACAAGGCTAGCAACAAGTAAGATATGAGGTTGTCAATTATGACTAAATGGGTTATAAAAGATAATTATATACAGCAAGCTTCACAAAGACTGAGTGCTAATATTTTTGTTCCAGCTGATCCTGGGGGAAAAAATGCCAGCCATATCTTTAGCTCTGACACTACCATTTCACTAGAGGAAAAAAGCAGAGGTGGTTTCAGTATCACATGATTATAGTAATTTGAACACAAAACTTAGGTTGCGAAAGGAAATAATCTGTATTAAGCTGCACACAAAAACCACTGCCAAATTATTTATAATTCAAGGCTTCACTCTCTTGAAACTGCAGCTTCACCTTCTCTGGCCTTGATAACTGACTTCTCCTTCAAATACTGACTTCACTATCTTAAATACAAAATGACTAAAGGGGCACTATTTATCCAATCATGAATTATAACACCTTCAGTAAATATTAAATCTATTAATAGTGTATTTTATAGAAATTACTTACCACTTGCTTGACAGTTTGAATTTTTGCCATTTTATACCATGTATTTTCAGTAGAATTTTGCCATATTATATAACCACAGGCAACCCAGGCTAAATGTTGAACTGGCTTCATTTCCAGAGGTACATTTCCAAAACTGTCTGGTGAGGGAAACATTTATATGATAAATGGAATTATTTTATATATACAGTATTAACCTTTAAAAAAAAATCTAAATTCTAAGTCATGTCTTAGTTTTCTTCAAATGTGTACAGAAAGTAATTAATTTAATTAAGCCATAGATTGATCGATAAGGTTCCAAGCCTTTTTTTGTTGTTGAATTAGATTAGTAATAAATATTTTTGCAAAAGTCAGTATATTGCCAGCATAATGTTAACATCTAACAATTTTGAGCATAGGTAATTGATATTGATCTTAAAGTCGAAAAAAATATTTTTCCGTGCCATATATTTACATACCTGGAATATTTTGTGCTTCTAGTGGTTCCTTCATAGACTTGAGTCTATGATAAAATGTGGTATCTTCCTCATCTGGGTTCTTTCCAATTTCTCCTTCAAATGTGAAGTTGACTTCTGGTGCAGTATCTTGTCCCATTGGAGGGTACAGTACTTCAGCTGTGCAATTCACTGTAACTTGCTGTTTGAAACATTTTGTGAAAGATCTTTACATGTAGATGGCCATCCATTACTAATTATTGTTCTTTGAGATATAACATTTAAAGCATTGCCCCCCTAATGATGTTGTTTCAGACTTGACTTGAGTGTACCTATTCCAGAGGTATCTAATTGGTGGTGGCCCAATAATTTTCTTAGAGGTATCTAAAATAGGTAACTTATTTTATAACATATAAGGTCTCATAATCTTGTAAATTCATTTTAAAACTATGTATTTCAGTATTAATGGGAAGTCCATTTGTAAGGCAGATTTTAGTCTTTATATACCAACTCTAGACTCTGGTTACTTTTTTAAGGCTGTCCATTACTCTTACTCTCTCCTCCTGAAATAACAGAAATTTTCTCAAACTCAGATTCTGCAATCTATATCCAAATATAAAATGAGAAGATTGTAGCGTTGGTTCTGCTTTGTAAAGATGACTGTCAAGCAGCTCAAATGCCTTTTAATGAATCTCCTTATGTTAGCCTGTATCTCTTCTTAATTATGCTTAACAAAAGGGCAAGCTTTTTTAAATTTCAAGGTGGTTATGGTACAAGCGGCAGTTCCTTCCTTTTAAGTTTGTCTCATTAATAATTTGACAGGTGTATAATTTTTAAAAATTTCCCTGCCCCATTACTGAAAGATTCTTATCTGAACAGAGTGGTACCAGTTGGCCATTCTATTGCTCATAAATATCTAAAAGCACTTGCTTTCTTTAAATAAAAGAAATGAAAAACAGAATGAAACAGACATAAAAAAGTGATGATGATTGTAGAGTTAATTATTACACTTGTTCATATTAGGCATAAATTCATACTGGCCTATGAGTACATAACATTTTTAAAGGAAATTTATTTGAACTGAAGTATATAGAGTCTCTTTTCTAAATAGCGTGATAGAAATACTAAGTGTATCTCAGAATACACAAAAAGTAAAAACTGACCTTTGTATGGTGATCATTTTTTTTGAGGCAGGGATTTTACAACAACTTTTTTAAAAACCAAATTAATCCTATGATTTGATCAGCAGAGGTGATATGGAATATTAGGAATCAAATTTTATTTCATAATAAAATGACATTTCACTTACTTTTTGGATAATTTCTTCCACAGAAAATTTAAGGCGATACTTACGTCCTCTTCCCGGAATATCCTAAAATTAAGAAAATGTGGTGTCATTATAACAATAACTCAATCCTTTACATCGTTAGAAGAATCCATTCTCATTTGGTTGGGCGTGGTGCTGACTGTTGGGGGTAAATGATTAAGGCCTTACACCTTGACCAAGGCATGTCACCATGTTTGTGACATCTAATTTAGCAGGTCCTCTAGCAGGGTTATTTTGGATGAGAACAAGAGGGTGAGATAAAAGCATATATAAATAAAATCGGTTATAATTCACTTTCAATCATCAGAGTACTCTAACCTCTGGATCTGTGATCCTAAATTCCACATGAGAAATTTTGAAAATTTTAATTCTAAAGGTGACAAATAGGATGCACCATTGAAAAGCTTTTTCATAAAGCCTTATGTACCCTGCAAATAGTGTTCAATGAAGATGAATTCCATTTTGAGGCAGCTTACTGCGAAGTGGTTAGAGAATGTTAAGTACTGCTTTTACTTGTATGTTAGTGGACCTGCAAAATGATACGTTAACAAATTTTATAACAGTAAGACAGACGTTTAGGTATTTCACTTTTGAATCAAGATGTAATTGAGAATTTATACCTAATTATGTTATCTGGTGTGGTTTTGAAATAACATTTACTCCCTGTCAGCTCTTGAAGACTGTTAGCAGTTAAACTTCTGTCAGATAAATAAGGGACAGTCGCAAATCTATAGATTTTAGTAAAATGGAAACAAGCTTAGTGGTTGCTGAGGTCTTGAGCGTTTAATTTAACCCTTTAGCCAGAGGGGGCCCATCATTCACAGCGGTCAGTGGCAGTAGTGTTTGGATGGTTGAAGTGAAGCTTCAGGCCACAATATTTTTACTCTGCTTTGTCAGTTTCTGTTGCTTTTTGTTTAACCCTTCATTTTGGTCAAAGAGTCTAATAAAGGATTGATCTTAAAATTCAGGCAGTGAAGAATCTTTTGCAAGACGGGAGCTTTTGTTGGCCCAGATTGGAGTAGTATATGCTAAACATAGCGCCAGTTTTAAGATCCTTTTGAAAATGGTTCCTGTAGGTTTCACTTGGGGAAAGGGGAGAAGCCGCCCCAATTGAGAACATTTACCGATTTCCTTATAGCAGGGCTCATAAAAACTACCAGTGTCTCTGCCTTCCCGTAAAAACAACAAACATTCCCGGGGCTGTCCCCAGAGACTGGAGTGTAGCCCAACCCCAGAAAAGCCAACTCCTCTAGAGAGACAGCCAGCCTTGAGGCCCAAAACGGGCATGGGGTGTGGGGGGTCAGAAGCAGGTGGAGCTGAGACCCTCGGCGGTGGGGGGAACGCTAGCAGGTGCCGCCACCACCCTCTGCCCGACTCACCTGCAGGCTGGCTTGTTTGACTGTCTGCACCAGAAACACCTTGTGGGGGCTGCCCTGCTGGTAGTTGATGCAGCTCTCTACCACCGAGGCCGCCCTGGAGGCCGGGTAGTGGGTCGGAGGGATTGCCATTCTTGGTGAGCAGCGGCTGGGCTTGCGTGGGGCTGCTCGAGCTTCACAGGAAGGGAAGGGCACCCCCGTCCTGCCTGCTGCCGAGTCCCCCAGGCGGAAAAGTCAGCCCTCCTTCTTCGGGCTGGGCGGGGCCTGGGGCGGGGCCGCCAGCTCCTTCCCTCGCTGTCTCCCTCCTTCCCTCCTTCCCTCCTCCCGATTCTGCAAGCCGCTGCCTGGGAGCTGGCTCCTAAGGAGGCTGCTCCTGGAGCCCCGCCCTGCCGCCTACTGTTACTCTCTGGTCCCTGTTTGGAGAGAGCCCCCTCCTCCTTTAAGGGGGGGTGAGGAGTGAGTCGTTGGGCTGGGTCGTTAGGGACTACATCCTTCCTTTTATTAACCTTTACAGAAGGTTGGGGAGGGGCTTTCGGGCCTTCGCCTTAGTGGAGAGTCTCTGGGGCTTCAAGTTTCCTCTTCTTGGAAGGAGGCTGGTTGCTTTACTTGCAGACTGGAGCGCAACTTCCTTATACACCACCCACAGTGTCCGGCACGAGCGCAACTTCCTTATACACCACCCGCAGTGTCCGGCACGGGGCAAAGTACAAAGGAGCGCCAGGTAGTGAGTCATTGTGATTCCTTCTTTTCTCTTCCCTGTCCAGGAACAGGCTTGCTCATACCCAGCTTTCTGTGGTGGTGTATCAGTTCTGCCCAAATCAGGGTACGAGAGACTGCAAACGATAGCATTAATTTGGAGGATTATGTAATTTAGGTCAGGAGAATTTTAAAAGGTACTTGCACTCCTCTCTCCCTTTACTGATCTTCGAAAGATGAGGTTTTGATATCACACCATGCTTCCAACTTTCTGAATCACTTTGAAAATTTTACTTTGAGGATTAAAACTTACTTAAAAACTGAATTTATACAAAGCACTACATTGAAGTAGCTTCTAACAAAAGCAGTTTTTAAAGCTCCTTAAGCAAGCACAGACTTTTAGTAGGCAGTGCATTTTTACTCTCCAGATCTCTTAATTACCTCCTGTGAGCTTTAAAGGAACTGTAGTCTAGGCTGTTCTTTGGATTTGCTGTAGATCTAGCAGCTAAGATTTCTTTTCATCAAATGTATAGCCAAACTGACACTGTAGCTGGTTGGCTTAGAAATAAAGACTCTTTGCTATTTTTCCCAAAACGGATTTTGAAGGTTCCTTGGGTAGACACATATATTGTGTTGCTTTTTTTAAAAAAGTTAACAAAAATGTATTTGTAATGTGTTGTTTTCCTCAAATACCCTTTTTATTTGTAAATAAAGTCTTTGGAGTAAGTAGATTTTTAAAGAACAGTAAGTAGTAAGGCATTCCCATTCTTTCTAATTATGTTAGCCAACAACCATCAAGTAACTAGAGGATGAAAGGGTTAGTTTCTCCTCAAGGCTTTTTGTAAAAAATTGAAGCTTGTTTTTCTGTTTTTGGGCGGTGTGTGGGGGGGGGTGTGAGTCATTCATCTATCAGCCAACCTCTTAGGTTGTCACTGTATTTGTGTGTTAGTTGTATGAATTATGTGCTCCTTTGATAGTGTCCAAGAAGGAGTGGCGGAATACATTCTAATTACCCAGAAAGAGCTTTTTTGCTGATAATGAAATTTTAAAGTTTTCACAAGTAGCTAGTTAACATCTGTTTTATTACCAGTTAGAGTTGTGAGGAGTACAATATGTGAGCTTCCTAGATGAAATCACCCTTTTGAAGCTTTACGAATACAGTTAACATCTCTGTAGATCAAGGCTAGTAACAGAGGTTGTGACGTATCAGGCATTTATTTACTAAAAGTACACATACCAGTTTAAGTTCTTTTAAAAATATAATTATTATATTAAAATTTTTAAACTGCTTATTTAGATGTTAAATAAATAAACTGCATTGAGAGAATCTTATTCCTATACTTGAGTCCTTGAAATCTTACTTACTTACTAAAATTTCATTAGTGGTAAGTCAAGAGATCATTATCCGCAAACTTGAATAATGTATGAGTTACCTTGAAAGTAGCAAAATTATTATGGGTCTCTGGGATCGGGCAAATTAAATTATTATTTTAAATAATTGTATGGACATAAAACTTAAAACGCCTATGGCTTGCAACTTTGATAAGACTATGAAGTCAAAATAAATCTACAAAATAGAGATATGCAATAAAACCAACACAATTCTAATTAACAGTAATTTTAATGTGAGAGATGATGATGTTTTGTCAAAATGAAATTGTCTTTTATAAAATTCCAGTGGTCTGACCACAGGAGCATGGATTCTTTTGCCTTTCAGCACATCTATTCAGTGCCTACCAAGTGATGTCTTAGTTCTTCCACTTCTCTATTTAAGCTACAGTAAAATCTCTCTTTGTGCAGTGTCTTCTAACAGCTTTTGAAGTGAATGCATCGTGTGCAGATTAAATCAGTTTATGTTCTTATTAGCCTTTTAGAAACATGTTTGATTAAGAGTGTTGGTCTTGGTACAAATCCTGGCTCTGCCACTTAAGAGCTGTATCACGTTTGGCAAGTTACTTAGCTTTTCTGACCCTCAGGTTTCTCACCTGTAAAATAATAATAAAAAATAGTGCCTACTTCATGGGTCTGTGGTGAAGAGCAAGTAAGACTGTTCATAAAAAGTGTTTAGCACAAGCCTGGCACATGAGTGTCCTGTTATTTGGCATCCACTTGATTATAAACGCAACCATGGTCCCTGAAACCGCAGGGATTGCTTGTCTGTGAGCTGGCCCTCCAGGGCACTGCTGTCCAGTAGCAGTTTGTGCAGCGATGGAAATGTTTGGCTCTGCTGTCCCGGACAGTAGCCACTCTCCACACCTGCCTGTTGACCACTTGTAATGTGACTAGTGCAGCTGAGGAACTGAATTTTAAATTTTATTTAATTTCAATGTAAATATCCATGATTAGTGATTACCATATAGACAGCACAGATCTAGAGTATGTTGTATGTCATATTATTGTCAAATTGAAAACAAAATTTAAAATGTCTCAGAGAACTTGAGCATACTAGAGAATATGTCAATGGACCACAGTTTTGGAATCCCTTCAGTAATTCTGTGGTGATTTGGCAGTTGTTTCTCTTCTCCTTTTCCTGCTCTTGGTGGTTCTGATGGCTGTTTGTTTCTCTCCTGGGAAAATCAACCAGTCAGCATTGTTTCCCAGCCTATCCTGAAGCTCTTGGCTGCTGGAAGATTATTTAAAGGCAGTGCATCAGGCACATTCACGCTTAGGCTCTCTATGGAAACTGCTTATTCCAAGCTGACATCTACTGAAATTTGCTGTTTACTTCTTCCAAACCATTCACAGATCTGTACGCAGGAACACACACTCATTAATGTCCATTTACCTGCAGTTATCTGCAGACACCTTTGAAAGCAGCCAGCTTCTTCCATCTTATGGCCTTGAGGAAGGTTTCAGTTGACAGGAAAAACGCCTTCCAAGCAGTAGATACTCATGAAATGTTTTTTTGGTTTTTTTTTTTTTTTAAATTTATTTTTATATTTATTTTTAGCTGTGTTGGGTCTTTGTTTCTGTGCGAGGGCTTTCTCTAGTTGCGGCAAGCGGGGGCCACTCTTCATCGCGGTGCGCAGGCCTCTCACTGTCCCGGCCTCTCTTGTTGCAGAGCACAGGCTCCAGATGCGCAGGCTCAGTAGTTGTGGCTCACAGGCCCAGTTGCTCCGCGGCATGTGGGATCTTCCCAGACCAGGGCTCGAACCCGTGACCCCTGCATTGGCAGGCAGATTCTCAACCACTGCGCCACCAGGGAAGCCCTCATGAAATGTTTTTTCAATGATATCGTAGCCTGTGTTTACATATATTTAGTATGCATGTAAGATGTTTATTTCATCCTATTTATGTTGTCATTAGTAGTTTCAAGTAAACACTGACCTGTGTGTCTATTTGAATGACTTAACTTATGTTAATCATGATCATTTTGCCATTAACCATTTTCAGGTGTTAGTTATTCCGCCTGAAACTCCCTTCTCTCGTATTTTCTCAGTCCATAGTGTACAAGTTGTAAAATCAAATAGCAACTATCTGAATGAATTAACTGCATAGCTCCTATTTTCAGGTAATTGTCCTCATAGAGATTTAAGGAGAGAACACTGTCCCAGGGAAGGGAGGCATTCCAAAAGAAATGGGTAAGCTCTTTGGAATGTAGGTTACTATTAATAGAATAAGAACCTTAGACGGACTTTTTATTTTAATTTGTTGACTTTTACTTTCTACTTGTGAAATTCAGAATTAGCAGAATTAAAACCATGGATTACTTTGGTGGTGTGCCCCACCCTCACCTCCAAGTAAAAACAGAAGGGACAGGATTACTTTTTAAATAAATTCTATAATAATTTTATAGCAAGGCCATGGTATTTGAAGGAAAAAGTAAAAATGATGAGAGATGGTTTTTCATTTAAATTAGTAGGAGTTATTTCATTTTGGTGATTATATAATGCTATGTTGATTTTTTCTTCTTCCTAAATTACTTTCAGGTTTGAGTTTACACATAAAAAACAATCAGGTGGTGCAGGCCAGTTTGGAAAAGTGATAGGTGTACTGGAGCCTCTGGACCCAGAGAACTACACTAAGTTGGAGTTTTCAGATGAAACATTTGGGTCAAATGTTCCAAAGCAATTTGTGCCTGCCGTAGAAAAGGTAAAAACAAAAAAAAAAAACTTTATTGCATTTAAAAAAAAATCAAAAACAGTCTATTAGGTGTCAAATCACATTGCTATCACGTCTTCTGTGGTTCATTTTCATTACAGTTCTGCTTCTTTTTCTCATTAAGCTTTCCATCTGATTAGAATCTTTAAGTTCAAGAGCTATAAATATATGCTGTGATGATGAGGGGAAGTCATTCTGTTTCTTAATCATAGTTATTGTATTTCTCTTGATAAATTTAAACTACTTCATTGATTATAATCAGCACTTGAAATTTGCAGTAGGCATTAGGGGTTTATGAAAGTTTTAGGTGTACTGATGTAGTAGAATGGACATTCATTAAGATTCCCAACACCTGGGTGCTGTCCTAATCTCTGCTAGAGATTAACATGCCCTTGGGTAAATCAGAGCCACTTTCTTTTGTAAACTGAGCATATAGTACTTAATTCCGAACCCCTCACAAACTCAAGGATCAGATAAGACTCTGATATTTCTTTGGGAATTGTGATTTGCACATATAATGGGGTTACTAGTGATTTGTTGGCTTTCTAGGTCAACTGGCTTTAAGACTGTTGTAAACCTTTAGCAACTGTCTATTCTTGTAGATTGAGATTTTTAGGTTTTTTTAACCTTTTAACTTAGAAATCTTTATTAACAGATCATAATTTTGGCTTCAGCATTAATTTTGGTAGCATTTTTTGTGATTAGTGTGTTTCATTCATTATACTTTATTTCAAGACAATATTTTGTCATTCACACACTTTTAAATTATCTTTTATTCTCCAGGATTAATGTAAGTGAAGGAAAGCTCAGATATTTTTCAGCATTTAGAGTTTACAGTTTTGAATGCCAGAAATATATTGTACTACATGTGCAGCTGTGTGATTGTCTTGCCATGAAAAACTATCTTGAATTGTAGGAGCTCTACGAGTATTTAAGTGACTGAATGAAAAAAAAAATTGCACACTTATCAAATTTTACTCTTTAAATATGTATAGTTTATTGTATATCAGTTATACCTCAATAAAGCTGCTTTTTTAAAAAAAGAATTGCTTTGGAAAAATGAAATTAGCTTTTAATTTTAGTTCTTACTGACATTGTAGAACACTAAAGCTGTTAGTGATCTGCCAATGAGGCAGAGCAGTGATAGGTATATAGTAGGAGCTTAAGACACAGCTGTTGATTAGATGTCAGTTTTGATTGACGTTTTATTTTAGAGAATTTCTTAGATTTGCCTTTCCTCTCTTTCCTCCTTGTAAAATTGAGATCATGCTGTCTCTGTAATGCATCATGAGCGTTTAGTAATTCTTGAAGATGAGGTTATGAGAAAGCGATTGTAGCACTCTCAGCATCACTTTCAAACCAGCTCTCACCTTTAAGTGATAAGAGTTTTCCAAGGGATTGCTCATCTAGATTCCACAATAATAATACTTAAATAGGCTGTTCAACTTAAAAAAAAATTTTTTTTTCAACAATGAAATATAGCATACATAAAAATGTTACACTTCTGAATACTAAAACGTTTGGGGGTTTTTCATAATGCTTCTGTGAGTAAAACCCACTCACTCCAGAAGTTGTGTTCATTCATTAACAGGGGTTTTTGGATGCCTGCGAGAAGGGCCCTCTGTCTGGTCACAAGCTCTCTGGGCTCCGGTTTGTCCTGCAAGATGGAGCGTATCACATGGTGGATTCCAATGAAATCTCTTTCATCCGCGCAGGAGAAGGTGCTCTTAAACAAGGTACGCTGTGTCTGGCAGTTGCCGCATCAGTGCATCTATTTCCCTGGTGGACCATCAGAGCCGCAGAAGGCAGCACTGTGTTGGTTAGGTCTTCTTCCCATCCCCCCCACCCCACCAGAGCAGTAAGCAGCACACCAGGGAACATGATAGGCTCTGGGCAAGTGTTCATAGAATCAAAGTGAGGATAGATTACTGTGTTTTCTTTCTTACAAAATTAAAATTCTACTTTGTTCTCCTAAATTATCTGGTATTTTTTTGTAAGTTTAAATTCATAGATAATCTGTAAGTTCTACTTTTAATAGAGAAGACAGAAGTGCTCAGAATTATAAGAATTATTTTAAAGAAACATTAATTATAGTCATCCTGTTTTTAGTGATTTATTCAGATGTCAGAAAAATCTATAAATTTGTAAACAACTTTTTCATGTATGACATTGTAGGCTTTTAGGCATTTGAAAGAATTCAGTAAACCTTATTCTCAGTGCAGACTTCTTGTTAAACTGCTAAAATTGTCAACCTTTCTCACATAGAATAATATGTCTATTAAAACCCTGATGAAACAGAACCCTAAGCAATTGCAGATATATCTGATTCATTGCTTTTAAGAGAGAAAAGCAAATGACGGCACAGCAGTTTGACGTTGGGGGCTTTTACATTGTAACTGGGAGCCAGAAAATTCATTCTCTTTGTCATCTCTTCCATATCCGTTATATGGTAATTCATTAGTTATGTCCATAAGTGGATTTTTGCAGAGAATTACATTATGATTCACAAAACATTTCAGAGATATTTTTGTCAAAGAGGGTCGAAATAGCAGAAAATTAATCCTAACACATCATTTCCAGGCATTCGGAAAATCAGGATTTTATTGTATGAATTTTGGACTTTGTTGTTTTTGGTCTGTTTGCATCTGTGACCAGGTGTGGGGCAATGGCTGGAGAAGGTTGCTTATTCCCTGACCAGGTTGCTAATTCCTTATTTTAGTTAAACTAATGGGAGCCATTAGTAATTTGTTGTTTCGTTTCTCAGTTGTGAAAGGGTGAGAGAATCCTCCATTTTCTTTATGCCAGCTAGCTGTCTATTAAAAATGCATTTGAAATTTATGATCTAGAAACCTTGTCACAGTCTGTCAGTTGTAATAGGAAAAAGGGAAATAAAGTCACAAAAAAAATAAGACTTTATTAAGCATGATTCAGATTGTATTGATAACACCTGCCTCTTGCCTTCTAGGGGTTCACCACTTTAATAAATCTTCAACTGGCAAATTGGTTGTAATCACTTCATATTCTTTTTTTCAGCTTTACTGAGGTGCAGTTGACAAAATTGTAAAATATTTAAAGTAATGATTTGATAAATGTATACATTGTGATACTTTTTTAAAGTATAGTTAAAACAAATTAGATATCACCAACTGTTCTATGCTGGTTCTTGACTGGAAATTGGTAGCTTTCCTGGATAGAGGTTGCATAAAGCAAGGTAATTGGTAAAATCAATTAACAAAGAGCCTCAACCTTTTAAATTATACCTAATGAAATATAAATAAATATAGATTATATGCCCATAACATACACATATATAGCCATGAAAAAAGTCTGTATGTCTATGCATATTAACTAAACAGGTAGATATGTACCATTCAGTTTGTAAATACTTAAGTGTACAAATACTGTTATGTGTGATGACTGCCTGGTGGGGTGCAAAGGAAAAGCACCAGATAATAATTGAATTGAGGAGTATTGGTTTTTGCCAGATAAATATGTGCAAATAAACAGGTTGCAAGCGTGAAAAATGAATTACTTTGCTGTATCATCATCTGATTCTTTTTTCTCCATGACTGAAAGATAAAAGGGTAAAAGGGTGAAAGGAAATTTTTGCTGGGCTCTTAAGAAAATCAGCTTTTCATGCATACACCTCCACTGATTATCATATGAGAGTTTTAGGGTGGAAAATGTTGATAAATGAGCTTAGTATCAGATTAGCTTATACTTTTGAGCTATTCTCTATTATCAAAATTGGAAGAAAAATAGTCCAAATTCTCACGTAGTTTTCATTAAAAAAAAATGAAAACTGGAACTATTTTCAGTCACAATGTAAACTTTGCCCCTGAGATTAATCAGTGATGTAACTAAAACTGAAACGTGAAATTGAATGTTCTTTCAGGGACTGTTTCACCCCATAGGTGTTAACCGTTGCCATCATTGTCCATGGCCAATTTTTAGACCGCTGTGCTTGGTCTCTGCAGAAACATTGAACTTGTAGCTACTCTACAAGAGAAATAAAGGCCTACCCAGAGTCACGTTAGCTCATTTTACTCAGCAGTGTCCCTTTTCTGATCTCCTGGGCTTTGAGTTTGAATGCTGGCTCTACTTCATACTTAACTCCGTGGAAATGGGCAAGTCCAGGCTGTTTGGAGATAGTAATGCCAAAGTATTAGATGAGAATGTACTTGAAAACACTTGCACACACATATTTGGGCATAATGAAGGCTAATCCCTCTTCCCTTCACATTACCTTTGACCTAGCACTGTGCAGTGCCACCCATTTGCCAGCTTTTGGTCTCAGAGTGGTCATAATAACACTTATTGATCACTTTTGTGCTGTGTATTATGCTGAGTACATGAATTATCATATCTTACCTTCAACAGTGGCCTTATAGTTGAGAAAATTGAGACTCAAGAGTAGTTAATCAAATGGCCCAAGGTTACATGTTAGTTAGTGGTGGAGCTGAGAGTTAAACCCAGACCAGAGCCTAGCCCTTGACCACCTCCTCACACAACCTCTTTAGCACCCAGCCTGGTGTTATCAACTTTGTCCCTAGGGGACTGAAATAGAAACATTACCATCTCTACGCACCACTTTGGCTTAAAAGGTCCTGTGATGGTGTGGGTATTTTCACTTGCTTTTTATTCTACTTCAGGAAAAATTGCTTGTAGGACTTGGCTGCCATGTGACTATTAAAAAATGGCAGGATGAATTTAGCTCTGGAATCTTGTCATATGGAATGGGACAGAGAAAAGCATGAATAAGGGCGAGGTGAATCAGAAGGTGGATTTAGGAAGAAAGAGGGAGTTAAAAGGAAAGGAGCAGGGTGAGGGAATATGAAACCGAGAACTGGACAGGCCGTCCTCAACAATTATGTACTATACACTATATACTTGGCCCCTTCTTTCTCTTTAGAATATGAGCGTCTTACACTCTAGCTCTTTTATATTACTGACCTATATTGAAAACACTAGATAATGTGTTACTAAATTTTAATATGTCTGTTCACATGTCTCTTTCTGGGTACCTTCTTCTGCGTTAATTACATTTATTTAGAGCCAAGGAAGCTCTGCTGTTGTGGTAACCCAAGAAGTTAACAAGAAATAGAGCTTCTTCTACAGTCTAGAATTTTTAGTCTACTGCTTTAGCTGTCTGCGTAGAATTCTGCAGGCTTAGCTAATGAAACTTAGGAGTCTGCAGAGTTCAGTTATTCCTCTTTTCAGAACAAAATTCACTAATTAGGAGTAATGAGTCAAAGTTAGGTCTGAGCTAAGATATGATTTGAATTAGAAAACATTTCAAAGAAATGCAAGTATATTAAATGGCTGTTCTTATAATTATTGCACTTAAGCTAATAGTGTCTTTAGAACAAGTGCTTTAATGAATGAATATACAAGAATAATTGCTGACTAGATTATTATAAACAAATTGATGCTTGGAAAATTATGATTATTTTAAAACAAAATATTTTCTTTGTCATCTTTTCATGTTATGCTTAAAGTCTTTATTTAAAGATAATTCATCCAGTCTGAGGCTGAAGTATTATTCCACACTATCATGATGTCCAAATTAAATATGAGTGTTTGAAGTTTTTTTATATTCTCTCCGCACTGTTACATTTTCAACCTCAGTCAGCATTTGTCACAGTAAGAAGTGTTCTTGTTATGTACTAAGTGGGATTAAAAAAATAAGGTTTTTTTATTTAAAAAAAACACACATAAAAAACACATTGGGGTTTAGCGCTTAAATGGCCTTTAGCATCTAGGCCGATGTCTTTATTTTGTAGGTGAAGAAACATGACCTGGACAGATTGTGTTTTTCCAAAAGGCATATAACTTATTAGAGGCAGAGCAGAAACTAGAAACTTGGTTTTCTAATTCTCAATTGGGTATTGAAATTGTTTAGCCTAGACATATCTCAGGCATGACTTGATTATTGTCTCCAAGTATAAATAACTGTCTGCCAGGGACCAACAAGAAAGAATTGATTTACCTTGGTCAGAGACTTAACAGATAGTGTCTTTATTCCCGAAGGATTTCAGAAAGAATTAGTAACCCTCAACTGCATAATTTAAATGGGAAGGGACTTGATCGAATGTTGTTTTAAGACCCTTTTATATTACTTCTGCAACCTAATGATTTTTAGGATAAAAATATGGTAATGGACATACTAATATTAGAATTAAGTGTTGTCTTACTGGAAGTTCCATTTAGAAGAGTGACTGCTGCTGCTACTAGAAAAATGAGTCCAGATCAAATATTTTAACCTTATCATTTATGTGTGTACCTTTAGGAGAGCACTTTCTATTTCCCTTTTGTATATGTGGATAGGAAAGAGCTCCAGTTTGTTTAAAGATTAATAAACCAATTTATATTTTTTTTAAACCCTAGCCCTGGCAAATGCCACATTATGTATTCTTGAACCTATTATGTCTGTGGAAGTTGTAGCTCCACATGAATTTCAGGGACCAGTGATTGCAGGAATTAACCGGCGCCATGGAATAATCACGGGACAAGATGGAATTGAGGACTATTTTACGCTATATGCAGATGTAAGTACTGTTAGTCACTGACAACCTTGCTTTTATTATCCACAGGAGGAAATCAGAGTTAGCTTTTGTTTTTGGAAATTGTAGAGCAAATTGGCACATTTCCATGGCTGAGTGTTGAATTTGTGGCTTATATGTATGTGGTAATTTCGGTACTTTGCTGTTAGAGCATCTCTTTAAGTGCAAAATCTAAAAATAAGATTCATTTCAGGTAGGCCTTTTGTGAGTATGTCATTTTCTTAGATGTATAATTACCTTTCTCATTATAGCTTTGTTTGCATAGCCGTTTTATTATGTTCTAATTTATTGGGATAATATTTAATTCCCTTGCCTGTCCCTTACTTAAATCTCATGGGAGAAAGGGTTTATCACGTTACCTAAGGCCTCTTAGAAGACACTCCTCTTGGCATATGGCCTATCATTGAGGAGTCCAAGGGAAAGTTGTATTCACATTTTCACAGAAGAAACACTTCTGAGTGCTTGAGCTGCAGCTGCGTGGAGTGGGGATGAGAGGGACAGCTGTTAGCGGTGTCCGCTCCGTGAAACTGAAAGATTGGGTTTCTAGTTGTGTCTGTCAAATGAAATTATTTTCAAATAGGGTTTCTACTGTGGTAAAACAAAAACAGGTTTCTCTTTGGTTTTTAATTCTTTTAAACCAGGAGTAGTTAGTAGAAACCTGAGTCTAAAGGAGTTAAATGACTAAGTCTTCTCTGCATTTTTCTCAAATATTTTTCAATAAGCAATGCTGAAATATCTACTGTGTATGTTTTCAGGTCCCTCTAAATGAAATGTTTGGTTATTCTACTGAACTTAGGTCATGCACAGAGGTAAGCAAGTGTTTAAATTTTACTTCAGTGTTCTTCAAGAGACCATCCTGCAAAAATCATCATTTTTGTGAAATCTTGTCTTTGCATGACTTTACTTGATAGTTGTTTTAAAAAAAAAAAAAATCTGCTTTTTGTTTCTGTTTTTGTGTTAAACCCCCAGGGGAAGGGAGAATATACAATGGAGTACTGCAGATATCAGCCATGTTCACCAGCTACACAAGAAGACCTTATCAATAAGTATTTGGAAGCTACAGGTCAACTTCCTGTAAAAAAAGGAAACGCCAAGAACTAACTTTCCTCACTTTGTTGACTAACTTTAACTGTATCTGCAAGGTTTAGAGACGTTAATGGATTCATGGAATAAATTCAGCCTGAAAAGAAGTAATTTTAGAAGCCCTTCCTATTATATTCAGGAGCTTCTGTTATATCATAGTTAATTCTGTGTATATCTCAACTGTTGATTGGTTTTATACCTCAAATAAAATATGATTATTACTGAAATATATTTAATATTTATTTGAGGGAGGAAGAGACTTATTTTTGTTATACTTAATAGGCTTAGAACATGTATAAACGTCCAAATTTTTTCATCATAAGAATTTTCAACATACAGAAAAGCTGAAAAAATAGTACAAAGAACAGCCATATACCTTCCATCTAGACTCAACAATGAACAATTTTGTTAAGTGTTTACTGGATAATAATTTGTTTTGTCATATTTGCTTTATCTGTTTGTCTATTGTCCATCTATGTTGCATACTTTCATTCTTCAAGTTGTTTTGCTGTATACTTGAAAGTGAATTGCATATATCATGACACTTCTTGGAGTATCACCTTTTTTGTTTAAGAGTGGATTCCTTTTTGACAACCTGGATAGCTAGCCCTAGAGGGTATCATGCTAAGTGAAATAAGTCAGAGAAAGACAAATACTGTATGATTTTACTTAAATGTGGAGTCTAAAAAACAAAACAAGTGAACAAACATAACAAAATGGAAACAGCCTCACAGATACAGAGAACAAACCAGTAGATGGTGGTCAGAGGGGAGGGAGGAGCAGGAGGAGGAGTGAAATAGGTGAGGGAGATTAAAAGGTACAAAATAAATGAGGCACAGGGATAAAGTGTTTTTTTTTAAAAAAATGGATTGGAGAACACTTTTCAGATTTTCTTTGGAATATTAAAATGCTAGCTCAATTTCTAGCTGTTTTATATAGAGCTGATTGCTTCAATCTGTGGCTTCTGCAGATTTTTAACTGCTTGTTTTTAGGAGTATAAATGTTACTTTTTTGCAGACCTGTGAGGTAAAAAAAAAAAGGCCCTTGCACATGCTATTCTTGTCTATGTTCATTTTAATGTTTCTGCAGCTTGGAAATAATAAAATATAACCTACAGGGTTGCTGGCTAGTCTATTTCATCCACCTATTAAATGCTAGTTGAATTAGAGTCTGTTGGAATGTATCATATATTGTATTCATTGAGATTGTGAAAGAACAAATGTTAAGCTAGAGTATGTTGGACATTGCCAGGGAGTTAGTTCTACCATATTGTTCAGAATTGCTTCATCCAAAAACCATCTGATGTGAAAGACATATCGTAGTCCTTTCCCTTAGTGGATAATAGACATGAAATAACTGTTTTAAATTCCTTTGTTTTTCTTGATTTGTAGATTTGGCTCTATAACTTCAGGTTCCTAGAAAAAAAGACCTTTAAAAAGTATTGAGCAAATGTTTTCAAGGCATTTGTTAAATGCTTTAAATGCATTATCCATTTTAGTTTTCACAACCCTATGAAACTAGGTACTATTATTATGTCCATTTTGTAATAGAGGAGGCAAAAGCACAGAGAAGGTAAATAACTTATCTAAGACCACACAGCTCATTAACTTTTCAAATTGATAATGCAGTTATGATACTCATCAAACCAAGAGCATTTTCCCATGAATATGTCTGTTGCTACAGTAGCATCAAGCCTGAAAAGTTGTGTTGCTTTGGCATTTCATCAGCATCTCATGCTATTCACACTGACTTTGAATATTGTTCCTGATGAGGAAATACCTTCATAGAATTTAGCACAGTTCCTCTTGCTGTTGCTAACAGTCAGAAATATTGAACTAAGATGTATAAATTTGGAAGTGCTTTTAACTTGTTAAACATTTTGGTTATGAAGATACGGTGCCAGAAGAGAGTCGAGATATCTAATACAACACCAGCATTTCATAGGCAACGACACGGGCCCAGCTGGTGGGAGTAACTAGAATAGGATCACATAGGAACCCATCCAGGACCAGAACCCACATCTTTTGTTAACTCATTAGTTTGGTTAGAGTTGGTAAAGACCACATACCAGCCAAAGTCTGTATAAGGAAAAAATTAATGAGAATATTCATAAATGAGGGTTTCTTTTATACTACTGTTGTAAAGGATGATTGTCGGCTAATTTAAAGACAGTATTATTTGTGTTGGAGAATGGTAGCAACACTAGGTCTGCTGCAGTATCGCCCTGATTCCCAACCCTGGCAGCACTTTAAAAATTACTTGGGGAGCTTTAAAGAGAAATAATACCCAGGCCAACCCCTAGATACTCTGATTCTTTGCATCAAGATCAAAAGCTTTCCAGCTTATTCTAATATACAGGCAAGGTTAAAGACCATTGCAGTATAACCTGTATCTCCAAAACATGAAATGCAGGATTTGTTCAGATGTGTCACATTATTAATATTCTTTGGTGTGATGTTAGTGATTGGGCTATTGGTTCCTAGCTTGGTAAGTTTATCTTTAAAGATGTACAGTCAATTTTCTGTTATTCCTTGCCTCCTTGCTCACTCTTAGATTTACGTTGTGAAGTCACTAAAATTTAATACTGAAATTTTAGGATTTTTCATATTTTAATACTTTGGAAATCTGGATGAGTCTTAAAATTGATGCCAGTGAAGTGAGGCAGCCACCAGGTAAGCAGTAAATTGTGACATGTAGGAATATATCCCTTAGTAGAAAACATCTACTTGCATTGCTAAAACTATCCGTTTTTGAATTAGAGCTTTAATTGCTGCTTAAAGTGTCTTCAAATAAAACTGTAATACATCGTTGAAATAGTTCATGTTTTCACAGGCAATTTACTGTGAGCATGGATTCATTTATCCTTTCAAATAAGTGCCAGGCAGCATGCTAGTGATTGTAGCACTTTGAAAGTTAGGAAAGGTCACAGAACAGGTCATAGAATTTTCTAGGCTGAGAGAAATCAGTGTGATAAACTCATATGTCATGAAGCACTATCATTCAAGGGCCAATATAGAAACTTTCAATTGACTTTCAAAAGAACTTAACTTCTAACTATTCATAACTCAGGTAGGAAAAACAAAACTATAAGTAGAATCAAATGGAATGCAGGCAAAATCCTGGTGTTAATTTGTATGTCTTAAAATTTTTGAAAATTCTAAAGAGATTAGGAAAATAAATGTGATGCTGTTATTGTCATTGGGTCAGAGTGATTCAGAATTCTTTAGACTCTTAATGAATAAAAGAGGGCTTAGGGAATTTAGAGGTTTTCATTTTATGTCAAGGCAGATGAAGTAATTTTTCTCCTCTGTTAGCTAGTAAAATCAAGTCAGCAATTTTAGAGTTTGTGCTAGAAAAGATGTTCTGATGGTGATATTGAGAAATTTTTAGTTGGTTTAACTTATAGGTTTTGTAAATTTATAAATTAGGTAATTTTTTTTTTGTATGTCGTATGTGTAGAATTTGCCTTCATAGTCTATTATACCGAAATCTGTTAAAGGGTTACCACCTTAGCTTCCTTACCTGATTGAATTATGGTCACATTTGTGAGCCTAATCTCACTAATTTAAAAGCCTTTACAAGGATGAGAGGACTTTTAGAAAGTTGAGACAAGAAAGCTGAAACCCCTTTCTAGCTCTTAACGTGACACTGAAAGATTAAAAATCACAGGACATTGAATATGCTCTTATAATGCTCTTGGCACTTTTTCAAGATATTTAGGGAACTTCAGTTAGAGGAGTTTATTACTTGGTTCTGGCATTGTTTATCACTAGATTGTTTGATGTCTTAGGGAAAGTATTTTCTCTGTATTATCATATATGTGGGAGATCTGATGTTTTCTTTAAATGATTGTTTCCAGTGCTTTGGAAAACTTACAGTCCTTAACTCCAGAGGATGTTGGGAAGATGAATGCAAAGGGGTTGGGGTCTTAAACAGAATAATACATGATCTGCCTCTGCTAAAAAGTAACAGTATAATTCATCTTATTTTTATTTTGTAAGAGTCCATGTCTTAAAATTTTTTCTATTTAGTATAAACTTTTGCAGTTTTCTAATACATAAAGGTAACATTTTGGTATGTTTTAAAAAGGCTGATGCTTCCTAACTAATTACTGATCAAGGAACCCGGCTAAAGGTTTTGAGACACGAATATAAGCATTCCATTAAATACTAATTTTGAGAGGCAAATGCTGGCCACGTTTCCTGGATCAATTCTTCCTGCCTTGGGGAGGTACTCCACAAATCTGATAATGGTACATATTGTGTTTGTTTTTATAAATTACTTAGGCCAACACTGGGTCCAAGTTGTCCTTATAAATGAAAATTGTAAATACTTTATGTACTTTCAGTTACATCACTGTTCCATTTAATACATGTTTGCAGACACTCGGCTTTTTCTCTGAGACACTATTTTTATTTGTAAAATTTTTATTAATATATAAATATCCTTTAATTCCAGCTTAGCAGATTTTGCCTATATAGACAAATCTCTACAAACACATGTAACACATTTTATTTAGAAGGAAACATTTATTTAAAAGTAGATATCAAATTTAAAAGGAATACTTGCTCAAAATCATAAAAAATAGTAAAGTTCCTTTTAAACAGGTAATATTTTCCCTACAGTTTGCTTTCATTGAAATATATTATCTTTTTTACATACTAGGTAGGAGCAATTTAACAACAGAATAGTTAGCTACAATATGTTCAGAATATTGGGAAATGCAGATTTATAGATGTGACCATCAATTTTATTTTGTTATGTTTTTTAAATACTTACTGGTCCAGCTGCAGCATACACTAACTGACTTGGTTTTACATTTTAGGGCTGAAACCCTGAGGAACCTGCGGAGTAACTGTTTAGCACTGAGCAGAGTTCAGTATGCATGTGCTCCCAGAGTTAAAAACTAAACCAAACCAATCGAAAAACAAAAATCCCAGTATCTTTTAACTTTTGAGTATTTACTTGTAATCACAGGCTTTCCCAAATTATTAGAATGCCTTATACCTTGGCTATTTTACTAGAATAATGATTTAGGTTATTTAGTATAGTCATTTTGTTCAGAATTTGGTATAAACAGATCTTTTTTGCTTTTCAGAAATTACTAAGCTCTGTCGGTGCCACAGCTGATCCCTCTTCAGTTCCAGAGGCTTCTTCTGGTGTCTGTAGCTCTTGACAGTGGTACTTCACCTTCAGTGGTTTGCCGGGGTACCAGACCAAGTGAATATGACAGGGAATCATTTCCTGGGAAATAAGAGTTCTAAAATATTATGATCTGCAAAAACTTCTGGTTTAAACAGTTCTATATGCCGTTTTGTTTTACCTGTGTTGAGAATTCGTGGAGTAGAACAGTATAATCAAAATCAATTGCATCTTCATTTGTTTTCTAGAAGAAGAAAGAAAGAGTTAGTGCGATAGATAGTGTGGGTTTATATTAGCTTAGAATTTGGAAGGCTCGTCTTATATCACCTGCCTCCTCTTTGATGCTAGCCTCATCTCCTTTGGTGGTATCCTGCATTAAGATGTGAAAGCTGTTGATTCTTACTGTTTTGCCACTGTCATGATAATCTAGTAAGGTCTTTCTGTCCCTTTTTCTCTCTAATATTTATGGGTTTTGATGGAGATTAAGGTCTATGAGAATAGGGAGAATCTTTTGACAACCTAAGGAATCTAGATACTGTATATGCACCTCAAGCTGATTTACAGCCCTGATATGCCAGGCAGTAAGACAAGGGGCAGGGCAATCAGGATTTCTAGAAGGACACCATGGGCCAGGTTCTCTGCTAGGCCCTTTATACATGTTCTCATGGAATTCTCCTGTCTTGCAAGAATATGTATTATGAGCCTTCTTTTACAGGGAAGGCAACTTGAGGTTACAGCTAGTAGGTGACAAGTGGGGATTCAAACCCAGATCTACTGACTCCACCACCGACATCCTTCATGCTGTACCACACTGCTTCTAAAACCAGCACATTTTATAGGTAAGCAGGCAGTCTCCCTCAGCTCTTTTATTCTCTTGATTTCTATAAATTTTAAGAGTGACTAAACTGATTTCCTGCTTTCTTTTTGACAGTAACTGTTTTGAGGGGAAAAGGTTGGGGCACAAAAGTGCTTGTCCCTTTACTAGTAAAAATGGAAGAGAAGGAATAAAAAAATTAATTTGGATTATGATTTTAATCTACCAGGCTTTCACTGAGACTAAGAATATGCAAAAACAAAAAGGACTTGATATTAAGTTTTGTCTTCCCTTTGCTTACATTGATGAAGACTTTTACAAGCCATGAAATTTCCATCAGGTGGAGGGGGTACTGGAGGGATATGATACAAGAGAGGGCCTGGATCAATCAGAAATTGACTGCTTTTCTGTGGTGCTTTGCATCATTGGGTAGGTTTCCCTTCTGCCTAGCAGTGTACCCATGAATGGTGAAAGTAAATATCCAGAACACAGGCTGCAAAGTCAGAGAATTCATGAGAGAAAATTTAGCATCTTTTACCTAAAGGAACAGTTTCTGGAGGCTCCAGTTATCAGTTGGGCGTTGCTGGGTTTGGGGGGGGGGGTGGATTTAGCCTTGTCTGACCCTCATTTGGTGACGATGTTGACCTTGGACTATATTGACACAGCTGGTTGCTGTGCTGTGTAATTTTTGTCTCAGACTTTTGTGCTGCCTGCACTTTTTCTCAAGGTCTGTTTACCATGTATTTCTACAGTTAAAAAATTGGTCTTATAAAGTGTCTTTTCAGGACAGTGCCTCTTTCTGTTTTTGAAAATAGCATTTCTTAAGGAAATCATGGCAATCTCCAGATTTTAGGCAAAAAGGAAGAAAGGCTTGAAACAAATGATGGCGTTCCAAGTCCATTTGACAAACTTCTGCTCAATACAAAGTTACCCATTTTTTAATAATCCAAACAAAAATTTGGATTATTATAATGCTTGGGCACCCTCGACATTTAATTAAGACCTTCCTCAGTAAGGCTACTGAGACACACCGCATGTTTCTGTTCATAGATTCTTCCTCCTTCAGGGGGAAGCGCCCTTAGACCAAACCAAACCAGGGCTTATTAAAGAGCTGCAGCCCCAGACATGGCGCAGCCCAGCCTGGCAAAGTACCCAGGGGGCACTGCCCACACCAAGCAAGGCTCTGCCAGGAAGCCATCATTTTTAATACTCAGAAATAATCTCCTTGGTTTTGTTCAAATCATCACATATGTCAAATCCTTATAGTCCAAATTGATGATTTACTGTCACATTTTTCTGATAACTTAGCACTTTAATCTTCCTAGAGATAGAATGAAGTATTTGGTTTCCTTATACTTACTTGTGACCTACCCTACCCCTACTGCTCCCCTCCCCACTAAAAAAAAAAAAAAAGGAATGATCCCTAGCAGAACCAGTGTGGTTTTAGTAGAGAATAAGTAGGCTTAGGTTATTAATATATGCTATCAAAAGTTGATTATTTTTAATTGAAGTTTAGTTGATTTACAGTGTTGTTAGTTTCTGGTATACAGCTAAGTGATTCAGTTATACATATCCTTTTTAATATTTTTTTCCATTATGGTTTATTACAGGATATTGAATCTAGTTCCCTGTGATATACAGTAGGTCCTTGTTGGTTATTTTATTTTATTTTCTAAATTTATTTATTTATTTTTGACTGCGTTGGGTCTTCGTTGCTGCACTCAGGCTTTCTCCACTTGCGGCGAGCGGGGGCTACTCTCCGTTGCAGTGTACGGGCTTCTCATTGCAGTGGCTTCTCTTGTTGCAAAGCACGGTTTTAGGCGTGTGGGCTTCAGTAGTTGTGGCGCGCAGGCTGTAGAGCACAGGCTCAGTAGTTGTGGTGCACGGGCTTAGTTGCTCCACGGCATGTGGGATCTTCCCGGACCAGGGCTCCAACCCATGTCCCCTGCACTGGCAGGCAGATTCTTAACCACTGCACCACCAGGGAAGTCCATATCTATTTTATATATAGTAGTTTGTATCTGTTAATTCCAAACTCCTAATTTATCCCTCCCCCACCCCCTTTCCCCTTTGGTAACCGTAAGTGTGCTTTCTACGTCTGTGAGTCTACTTCTCTTTCGTAAATAAGTTCATTTGTGCCATATTTTAGATTCCACATATAAGTAATAGCGTATGGTATTTGTCTTTCTCTTTCTGACTTATTTCACTCAGTATGAGAATCCCTAGGTCCATCCATGAAGCTGCAAGTGGCAAAATTTCATTCTTTTTTATGGTTGAGTAGTATTCTGTTGTGTGCGTATACCACATCTTCTTTATCCATTCATCTGTCGATGGACACTTAGGTTGCGTCCAAGTCTTGGCTATTGTGAATGGTGCTGCTGTGAACGTTGGGGTGCACGTATCTTTTCAAACTATAGTTTTCTCTGGATATATGCCCAGGAGTGGGATTGCTGGATCATATGGTAATTCTATTTTTAGTTATTTAAGGAACCTCCGTACTGTTCTCCATAGTGGCTGTACCAGTTTACATTCACACCAACAGTGCAAGAGGGTTCCCTTTTCTCCACACCCTCTCCAGCATTTATTGTTTGTAGATTTTTTGATGATGGCCATTCTGACTGGTGTGAGATGATATCTCATGGTAGTTTTGATTTGCATTTCTCTAATAATTAGCAATGTTGAGCATCTTTTCCTGTTGGCCATCTGTATGTCTTCCTTGGAGAAATGTCTATTTAGGTCTTCTGCCCATTTTTTGATTGGGTTGCTTTTTTTTTTTTTTTTTTTTTTTTTATTTGTTTATTTATGGCTGTGTTTGGTCTTCGTTTCTGTGCGAGGGCTTTCTCTAGTTGTGGCAAGCGGGGGGCCACTCTTCATTGCGGTGTGCGGGCCTCTCCCTATCGCGGCCTCTCTTGTTGCGGGGCACAGGCTCCAGACGCGCAGGCTCAGTAATTGTGGCTCACAGGCCTAGCCGCTCTGCGGCATGTGGGATCTTCCCAGACCAGGGCTCGAACCCGTGTCCCCTGCATTAGCAGGCAGATTCTCAACCCCTGCGCCACCAGGGAAGCCCTGGGTTGTTTTTTTGATATTGAATTGTAGGAGCTGTTTGTACATTTTGGAAATTAAGCCCTTGTTGGTTGCATCGTTTGCAAATATTTTCTACCATTCCGTAGGTTGTCTTTTCGTTTTGTTTATGGTTTCCTTTGTTCTGCAAAAGCTTTATAAGTTTGATTAGGTCCCAGTTGTTTATTTTTGCTTTTATTTCTACTGCCTTGGGAGACTGACCTAAGAAAACATTGCTACAATTTATGTCAGAGGATGTTTTGCCTATGTTCTTTTCAAGGAGTTTTATGGTGTCAAGTCAAAAGTAGATTTCTTAGCAGAATAAGGTGGATACGATGGTTTCTGTAATGTACTGTTGGCTGATGGAGGCCTCTAGTTAGGGTGAAGACTTGGGCTGGCTGCCAGTGATGGGCTGCCGGTTAGATAGTTTGGGATGCTGACAGTATCTGGTACTGATGAGATTTGGAACACTGCTGGAAAAGTAACAGTTTTACTTTTCTCAGTTCACATTAAAGAAAGGCTAAAGGGTGTCAGGAAAGTCCTTATCCGTTTTGTTTTTTTTTTTCTAGCCATCAGATATCTCCCCTGCCCTCGGCTCAGTCCTTATGGTTTGGGAATGACACCTGTTCTTCAGTCCTAAGGCAGTAACTGCCAGTAAGATGGGTCTTATATTTGTATTTCAGCTATTTCTTAGCCTACTCTTCTCTCAGGCTGTGTTCATTTGGGGCTGTGAAGTTTATAAGGCTGCACTGCCTTACACAATTGGATTAAAAGGTGAGTTTATCCCTGAGTGCAGAGATAGTAATTCCCACCCAGAAAGCTTTTGGAAAAAACTATAATCCCTATAGATTCCTGAGCTACCTTGGGCCATGGACACCTCCAGTCACTCCCTGCTTCTCTGTCTTCGCTTTGTCAGCCCTACTGTCCTGCTTCTAGTCTCCAGGGACTGTCCCTAGACTTTCTGATCGTAGTGACTTTTTTAGAAATTGTTGCTTGTTTTGCTTGTTGTTATGTTGCTTATTTTTCTGAAAGATCACAAGAAACTTTAGTAGCCACCAAATAGCAGAATTTGAAAATCTATGTGGGTATGTGCATGCTTTTATTTAAGAGAACGCTAATCTTGGAAGCTGAGCAGGGTTGGTCCTGGTTAGTAACTTGGATGGGAGGCCGCCTGGTAATATTGGGTGCTGTAGGCTTTTTTTAAAAAAAAACTCTAATCTGAAATGCATATCAACCTTAATCCAAATTTCCCAATTGCTTCAGTATTTTAGATTTATGTTCGTTTCGAGGGCTTCATTCAATAAGCTTGTTGACCCTCATTTCATAGCCCTAAGAGAAGAAGTGATTTGCCTTAGGTGACCCAACCGAGTCAGCTGCATCTTCAATTATTATTTATCTAAAACCCAGACACCACAGGGTAAAAAAATCTAAAAGTCCTGTTCCCCCTGCATTTTTGTTTTCTTAGCTCTACAATTACATTTGTCCCCACTTTCCCACTTGCAGGGATATTAATGGACAGATGATGGACATCAAAGACAGACTGGCTAGAATGAGCGAGAAACGGGGCTGCTGTTTTCAAACCATAGTACGTCCTGGTGTTTACTTAGGTGATGATGTGTCATTTATAAATGCAAAAGAAGAATGGAAAACAATGCCATTGAAAGATCCTAAGTTTTTCTCTTGTGTCCCTGTTGCTCTATTCCTATTGAGTTTTCCTCTGACATTCATTAAAATTAGTTCTGTTATCTTGACGCCATTTTCTACACTAAACAAAAAATTTCCCCTAACTTCTCAGTTAAAGGAAAAGCCTTCTGTTGAGGATGTGATTGTCTTGGTAGACGAGAGAAACTTTTTACCTGCAGCCAAAGAATCGGTGCTGTGCCCTAACTCCTGGTGTAACAGCAGTCAATTACACGGCTGTTTCTATCAAAGCCACTCCATAGGGGAAAGAAACGTTTATTTCGATAAGGAATGAAACTACATTTCAAACAGTTGTCTGCTTTACAAGTGGCCTTTGAAAGGTACACCAAGCTATTACCGGCATGAATAATGCTGACTGGACGCCAGGCAAATCCTTGTACTCAGAAGATACTCACTGATACCCATCCATGGTGAATCTGCTGCTTCAGCCACCCGTGAAGAAAACGATGTTTAGAAATTTGTACTTATGGTTGGCTCAGCCTGCCTCTCTGAGTAGTTGATACTGTTTACTCTGGAAATGCCCCTCTCTCTCCACATGACATTTGCCTGACAAAGCCCCCCACTCAGCCACCTCCTTGTCCACACCCAACCAGTTGACTGGCCCTCCTCTAAATTCGTGACCACAGACCTTCAGAGGCCTGCAGTGCTGCGTGATGCTCGAATCCACGCACTCCCACCACCCACCACCCCACCTCCTGTTTCATCCTTACGCTCAGCTGGTGACTTGGCCTCATTTTTCACTGAGAAGACAGAAGCAGTCAGAATAGACCTTCCACAGGCTACCACGTGATACCCACCCTCCTCCCAGCATCTGTGCCACACCTGAAAGCCTTCCTCCAGGTGAACTCTGTGCCCTTGTCCACAGTCGTCTCCTGGATGGATGATATCCTCTCTATCTCCTCGAAGATATTAACTCCAACAAGTCTTCCTTCTCTTCCCTACAAGTCCTACTTTGCCCCTCTCTACTGGATTTTTCTCATCAACATATAAATATGCTGTTAAATCGCCCAATCCAAAAATACAACGGAAAACCCTCCTTCAACCCTGTGCTTATGCATCCTCCAGCTCTAGCCCCCTCCCTCCCTTTTACTCCCCTTTATAGCTAAATTCCTTGGAAGACGTGGAGTGTCCACTTCCTCTCCCATTCTTTCCTGAACCTATTCTAATCAGGACTTTGCCCACACTGTGCCAGTGAGACAGCTCTTGATAAGCTCTCCATCTCCTTCCAGCTTGCCTAAATCTAGTGGTCAATTCTCGGTCCTCATCTTTCTTGACTTTCCAGCAGCATTTGATAGTTAGTCAATTCTCATCCTTGAAACACTTTTTTTTTCTATCTCTAAACCCTCTAAAGTTGGAAGTGTTCCAGGACTCAATCCCTACATAACCTTTCTCTGTTTACACTCATTCTCTCATCTCATCCACTCTTGAGGCTTTAAAAACCATCTATGTGGTGATGACTCCAGCCTAGACATCTCCCCTGAACTTCAGACTCTTATGTCCAGATGACGATACAAATTCTCTACTTGGTTATGGAATGTAGAATGCTCCAGCTCAAGCTAATTTCCACCCAAATCCGTTCCTCTGTAGTCTTCCCCAATCAGTAAGTGAAAACTCTATCCTTCCAGTTACTCAGGCCAAAATCATAAGAATCATCCTTGACTTTTCTCATTCTTGGATATATCCATATCTAACCCATCAACAAATACTGTTGGTCTACCTTCAAAATGCAAACACTTCTCACCACATCCACTGCTGCCACCCTGGTCCGAGTTACCACCAGGCCTTGCCTAGGCTACTGCAATACATTACTGCTCTCCTTGCTTCCACCCTTGTCCGTCTACGGTCTGTTCTCAACACAGCAGCCAGAATGATCCGGTTGTAAGTCAGATCGTGTCACTTCTCTGCTAAAAACCCTGTAATGAGTAAAAGACAGGGTCCTTCTAATGGCCTTCCATGAACTGATCCCCTCCATCCGATCTCATCTCCCGGCACGCTCCCCTTGCTCACTCTCTTGCAGCCATACCAGCCTCACTGCTGTTTCTGCAACCCATCAGCCACAGTGCTGCCTCCGTTCCCTCTGTCTGAAATGCCTTCCCTTCTGGAGGCGTGGCTCACTCTCACTTCCCTTAGGCCTCTGCTCCAGTGTCACCTCTGCTCAAATTAGAGGGGCCTTGCTTTAGACTAAAGTTTAATTCTGTCAATACCCTGCATTCTCTTTTCCCTACTTTATTTTTCTCCATAGCACCTACCACCATTTGATACAAATTTACTTGTTTATCGGCTCAGTGTCTTTCTTCTCTCGCTAGAATTAGTCTCAATAAGGGCACCTACACTGAGCTTTTTGTTTAGTGCTGTATCCTCAGTCCCCACAACCATACCTGGCATTCAGATATTTATTGAGTTAATGCAATGCAATTAAAACTCTTGCCACAGAACTAGAAGTTCACATTAATTTAGTCTAAGAACATTGCATTGGTTGTGTCGCTTGTGGTACAAGTTAATTGTCAAGTTTTTCTTACCCACTGCTTCACACTGCTGAGCTGTGCCATGTAGTAGTGTAAAAACTGTGTTGTCTTTTCCCACATCACGTAAGAGCTGCCCAGAAAAGCTAAATCCCAGATGGGTCTCAGAGAGGGATCAATATGTCCATGACTATCTGAGGGCACAAAAAAAGTACATTCATATTAAGACATTTTCAGGACAAAACATTACAAGTTTCAGTAGTGAAGTGGGGCTCGCATCTGTTTCTGCATTGTATGGAATCTTACATGTTTCAACTTGCTCTGCTAAGTAAAGCTACTATAAAACAGTTTAAGGGCTATTTGCTGTACAATATAAATGCAAACTAAGAGCTATAATGATACTCAAAGTTAATCTAAAACCTTTAATCTAAAATCTTTTAATTAGATGGAAACATCTATCAGTTATCTTCTCCACATTACCTTCTGGTTTGGGTCTATAGTCAATGTGCTGGTCTTTGACCATCTAGCAAACGCCTTTGTCCTTCTCTGATCCTTGGTGTTAAAGCTAATCTGTGTATTGGCAGCATCTGTCACTTTTTTGACCACATGAAGAAATCAAGTGGGTTTTTCCTGTGGCATTGTTTTTGGAACTGCAATCTTTTTAATTCAGCAAACATTTATAAAAAATCTACTTAATATCAGATACTGCTATAGGTAGGGATACAATGACTAATAAATTACCTCTTGTGACTTTTAAGAACTCAAATTTTAGCAAGTAATTTATGAGCTGTTCATGGACCATCATCTATGCAGTTTGAAAGAGACAGTGTATATTAAAGCCCAATAATAGTATAATATGTGAGGAATATGAACAGCTTATTAGGAAATGAATCCTTCTTAGTAAAATAGTCTTTCGCATAAATTCTGCTCTGTATTGGTAGAACTAGACTTGGCTGGTTTATAGTGGTAGTCAATTCAAAAGGCATTCATTGATTGCTTGGGTGCTGTGAGATGCAAAGAGAGGCCCCACCCTCCACTTGACAGTGTGGAAATGCAGCTGACACCTTCCTTAAGAAAAAGGGAGGATCAGAGAGCTGAGGGGACACAGGGAAGGGGGAGGTTTCTTTGGGCTGAAGAGGTTGGGGACAGCTTCACAGAGATGAGATTTGAGCTGAGCCTTGAATTCCTGTCGTGTGTGTGGAAGTGAGAGAGTGACAGACTTCCTTCGTCCTACAGTGCCACTAGGAGTTTAACTGGTGAGATCAAAATGAATTACCATAGAAGAAAAATCCTGTGAATAATGAGGACAACTGAAAGTTATAAATGCCAGTAGCACTGCTACAGAGTCACTTAGGACTTTGGTTATTCCCAGGTCGCCAGTCTTTTCTTTTGTATGTCATATACTTGGGCTCATCTATAGGGAGTTTATGAATTCATTAGAAGAGGAGACATTTTTACTCTTCATAAAAACCAGACAACTACTTTTTTTTAGGGGAAAAACAGTGCAGAGCAAGGATATCCTAAAATGGATTAGATCTTCTCACTTAGCAGTTATAGAGAAAACTGCTCAACAAATACCCTGAATTGATTAAATACTGAATGGGATCTGCTGAGGTCTGAACTGGCTGCTCCAACATAGGTTTTGATTCAACTTATCTAAAACCAAACCTTTTCAGTTTTAAGTAGATAATTTTAGATACACAGGCTATAAGCACCATTAAACATCTCCGCTGAACTTCAAGTGACAAGAGAACTTGTAGATTTTGTTGATGAAGACATGCCCTATGTTAAGCAAACACTTTTCTCGAAGCTTCATAGCAGCCACATTAAGTTAGACTGTTATAGAATAATCCTTGTGGGCATATAGGACTGAACTGAACATGATCCCGTTAACCTGCATTATTAAAAATTGTCCAAAATCTAGAGATCCTGTGGCAAAAGGACCGAGACCCTTTCAAAGAAAGAGTCCAATACGATTCCTAAAATCTGTGTTTTAAGAAGAATATACACAACCCTATTTCCCCGACTAATGCTAATGAGGGGACCACTCCCTAAATAACCGTAGATTTTAAGTATTAGTCATTGGCCCATTTATTTCGGGCAGTTAAATATAAACAAATGCTACTACAGTGTAAGATTCTGAGTTTTCTTCACAATTCTTTGGAACAGGCTTTAATCCAAGTTGTCAAAGAACTGTAACGCGAATGAGCCAAGCTTCTGAATTTGAGAAACGCACGGACCAGTATCCCACCTCCGGGTTTTTCAGAACACTTAGTCTCAGTAAAGGATGGGACACAGGTGCAGCCAGAAATGGAGACCACAGGTCCTCCACGCTGACACGGGTCTGTCACAGTCTCCGGGCAAATGAGTGAACTGGGAGAGAGACAGTGGGACAGGGAGCGCTGTGGTGGTCAGATGTCAAGCTTAATACCCCAGTGCAAGTCCAGAGATGACTTCTGTGGTTCTGGAGATTGGATTTGCCGGTAAGTGCCGAGTGTCAGCCGCTGTCCGCATACCCTGCTGAGTGCCAGCGCCAATGGGCTCTGCTTCACTTCAGCTGAGTCACTTCAGAGGCAGGGCTCATTTCTTATAAGAGACGGCACCACTGCCCATTGGCTCTGGACCTAAAATGAGATCAGCTTGACTCCACTGCAGCCTCCCAGCAAGGCCCTGAGACGGCTCGCCCGGCCCTGGTGCAGAAGGCCATGACGCACACGACAGAGGCCCTGGATGGGGTCCTGTCACCTAAAGTTTCGAAAGCCACCACCAGAAACCTCTAGAATTTTTCTCCTCAGCTTCTGGACTCAACCCTGAAAACTGCACCCCTGCGTGTGGGTCCTGTTGCAAGGACCTCCACCTCTTCTCCCTGGAGTCCGGCTCTTGCCCTGCCCTGCATCTGGGATGAGAAGTGGGCAGATTAAAGGGGCACAGATAGTTTTCAATGGAGTCACTATATTGCACTCGAGGGGGAAAATAGGAAAAGGATACTTCTGAATTTTGTTCAAATAATCAGGTGTACCACGTTCTGTAGCTGAATTAAAGTGCCATTTGGGGGATATATTTTTAGATGATCATTTTAAAAAAATCTTTATTGGAGTATAACTGCTTCACAATACTGTGTTAGTTTCTGTTGTACAACAAAGTGAATCAGCCATATGCATACACATATCCCCACATCCCCTCCCCCTCTTGAGTCTCCCTCCCACCCTCCCTATCCCACCCCTCTAGGTGGTCACAAAGCACGGAGCTGATCTCCCTGTGCTATGCGGCTGCTTCCCACTAGCTATCAGTTTTACATTTGGCAGTGTATATATGTCCATGCCACTCTCTCGCTTTGTCCCAGCTTACCCTTCCCCCTCCCCGTGTCCTCAGGTCTGTTCTCTAGTAGGTCTGCGTCTTTATTCCTGTCCTGCCCTTAGGTTCTTCATAACCTTTTTTTTTTTTTTAGATTCCATATATATGTGTTAGCATACAGTTTGTTTTTCTCTTTCTGACTTACTTTACTCTGTCTGACAGACTCTAGGTCCACCCACCTCACTACAAATAACTCAATTTTGTTTCTTTTTATGGCTGAGTAATATGCCATTGTATATATGTGTCACATCTTCTTTATCTATTCATCTGTCAGTGGACATTTAGGTTGCTTCCATGATCATTCTTTTTAAGACGTAGTAATGACATGCATTCCTGAATACAGAAATTCCAGATATTGGTTCATACCAGGTATGCTGGCTACATCCAAGAGGTTTTGAAGTTGCTTCATGTACTTGTAGAGCCGATAATCTTCTTCTTGTCTTGTCTTCCTCTCAATGAGCCGAGTACATGTTATGTTAATGGCCGGTCTGGGTTTCTCGTTCCTGAAAAACACTCGAGCAGAACATTTCCCCAGACGTTCCTTACCTTCCTGAAATAAAGATTTTGGAATTAGAATGGTTCCTTATCACTCCCCACCCACTCCAATGAACAACAGACACAGGATTGGGGAGTTCCTTGTACATGGCAGGTATGCACTGGCATCTCACGTGTAGTATTCTTTGTAGAAAATGATTCTCGTGCTCACAGCCAAACACAACAATCTTCAGTCTTTGCTGTCATTTAAGAAGCTCCTGCTTTCCGATGGTGCCCTCGTGAAAGAATGCTGGGCCTCTTCCAAAGAGATACCACTGACATCTGTGAGTGCTACTAGGCTCAAACCTCTAGCTAGGATAGAGGTACCTTCCTCTCTACTGTGGACCAACCAACGTAATGCTTACTTGGCCCTCAAGCTGGCCAACTTGAACCAAAAGGACGCTGATTCCCATCGACACAAATGACAGTGTCTTCATGCCGCCTGATGAATTCAGTCCTCTCATTCCGATTTCACAGTTTAAGACTGAAGTTTAAAGAGGGACCTACTCCATGCCTCACAGCTAGTAAGTGGCAAGCCAGGACCTGAGCTGTGTCTGCGTGATGCCAGGGCCCCAGCTCTGTGAGAACTCCTCCTCTCTACTCCGAGGTCTAATCCGGAAGAAGTGGAGGGACAGATCACCCAGACGGGACTGATTCAACTACCTGAGTGACCGCGGGAAGTCTGCTTGCACTCATATTTCAAGGTAGACACACTGAGTGTTCTGGGATCTCCCTCACTTACTTTCCAATCCAGAGACACATGGAGCTGGGTAGCTGGATGCTTTAAGTAGACATCAAGGGTACAACTCATTTCTGGGACGGCGCTTCTCCACTCTTTTAGGCCACTGATTCCTTAACCCGACAATAAAAGCCAGGGAACCGCTTCCCAGAAAAATGCACATGCACTCATGCCATCCACTGGGCCTAGAACCTGAGGAAGTCCATGGCGGCACTCAAAACCCATTCATGGGCCCCTAGTTAAGAACTCCTGTTACAACATGGTTGGTTGAGCAATTGAGTTCTTTTCACTTTTACAGTCATTTAAACTGGGTGGGGTCCCAGTTAAAACAACCAAAAAGAAAAAGCCCACAATGAAACAAACCGTACTTAAAATTGGATCTGCTAAATAAGCCCCCTCCTTGAACTAATGCAAAAAACTGAAATAGGCGTTCCAACGGGCAACGTCTTCTCCCGTGAGTGCTGGTTTACAGGAGAGCAAATTTAAGTGGCACATTAAAATCCTAATTATCGGTGCAATACAGGAAAACGGTGAAGGGAGCGTTGCGGAAGAGGCTTATGAAAGGCAGAAGACAGGGCTGGTACGTGGGCTCTTTTGATGTCAAAACCGTTTCCAGGGAAGAGAAAAAGGCAATAGGTATTGTCCCCTTTTGTTTTTCTTTCCCTTTCCCCCCAAACAGCTCCACAGAATCAAAACAGTTGCCAGAAGATGAAAGAACTCTCCCTACCTCCCAAAAGGAAGCATCTCAATTAGCTAGCCCTTCAGAGAAGCACAGTTGGTCAAAGTAATCTAGTAATTGTTTTCCTTTTCGCTTTAATCTAACACTTCCGTTTGCAACACAGAAACCAAAAAGCACCTTCCTTATGCTTTAAGAAAACGTTAATTCTTAGGTCAATTAGCAAAGTTGGCGTAGTGTTTTCTCGTCAGAACTTGTTTGTGAATACTGGTAAGCTTTCCTCCAGAAGCATCAGCCGGAGGGGTTATGCCTTCTCCGAAGCTCCGCCTTCCTGAGACGCCGTAATGCCGATGCTGCCTGCTCATCCCCCGCGCTTGACTCGGCGCCACACAAAGGGGTTTGGGCTGGTCCCTCCACCCCGGTTCCAGGTGCTGCCTCCCAGCCTGGCCCAGCACCGGGAAGTCCATCTGGCTCTAATTTCTGTATGAGTCCTCTGTTTCCTCTCTTATTGAGAAGGGGGAGGTGGCGGGGAAAGGAAACTTGGCGACCGTGGCCCGCTGGGTCAGGAGGAGAGGCTGAAGATGCCTGCGGCGCACGTGGGCTGCTCTGAGTTGCGGAACGCCTCTGTGCGCGGAAGCTCCTGGAGGCGGCCTCGTGCTATGCTGGCCCGCTAACGAGAAATGCCACCAGCTGACAGGAGGAGAGCAGGTTGGCATTTGAGAGTGAGTCATTCTGGGGATTCGGAGGTGCTAGGGAAGGGCACCGGGTCCAAAGGGGGTGTGAAACGCCCTCCCAGCGGCAGGAGGGGACGACGGCTGTGTGGACGTGGTAAAAGGAGCCCTGAGACCATGAAGTGGTCCTGCCTACCGCTGTCTTCAATTCTTGAGAACAAACAGAAAACAAAGTAGGAAAGAAAAAGAAAAAAAAAAAAAGGCAAACCTCCAGGTCACTACATATTAAGATTCTCACTTAAAAAAAAAAAAAAAATTCATACAAGTTGTTAATAAGGACACTTCACAAACCATGGCAGCTTACCTCTGGGTTGTAGAGCTCCGTGGTAAACGCCAGGTCAACTTTATATTCCTTCTTTTGATTAATCTGAAACACAGAAGTAGAACTTTAGCCTCGTGGAAGCTCTGTTAACACCTTCATATCCAAGAACCACTCGCTCTCTGGGAATAACATGACGTGCAAATGGCAGCTCTAGCATTCATACCTGAACAAAATCGGTGATTTTTTGCAAAGAGAAAAGATCCCAAATTTTGGCCTGATCACGACACTCTGCTGGCTGATTTGACAGCTACTCACAAGGAGGGAGGCTGAGAGGGGGGAAACAGTGGTCCTGAAGCTACAAGTAGGCTTTGTGGAAGCAGCTAGATGAGAAACAGACATGAGCACACAGGGCTGAGGAGCGGGGTCCTTCCTTCCTTCCCCAGCTGTGGAGTGCCCCTCTGCGCCCTGTGCTGGGCGCTGGGCCCCATCAGCGGCCCCTCCTCCTGCCACTCACAGTTGAACACGGGATCCAGCGACAAAGGTGCGCCCAGTAATAAATAATGGGTTTTCAGATGGTGATGAGTGAAGAAAGAGTGGTGGGGCAGAGTGGCTACTTCTCTTAAGGTGGTCAAGGAAGGCATCTGGGAGGAGGAGACCTCAGCTGAGGCCGAAGGGACAGTGTGGAAGCAGCCACGCCCAGACCCGGGGCAGGCGGGGGGGGGGGGGGGGGGGGCGCACCCACACGTGAGGCCGGAAGTGGGCTCCGTGAGGGCCCGAGTCTGGGGCGGGGTGAGTTCGCCGCACAGAGGAAGTCCTCAGATGTTATGGTCTCCCCTTTCTTCGCAGCTTTCACAGGCTGGCATACTTCTAAACTTGGGGAGTGCATGTTTAACCTTTTTAAACCTTTGAACTGACTCCAATGCATAGTTTTAGAGTATATATACCCATATCATTGAAGCACATTAGACTGTTTAGAAGAACTTTATGTTATTGGCCTTTTTTTTTTTTTTTTTTAAACACCACAGTGACCATTCAGTAAATGGAGTGTTTTCTAGGGAAGAAAGGAAACTCCCGCTGCCTGGAGCTGAAGTTATTTCACATAGTGTTGATTAAGTTAGACTCTGGAAACAACAATTTCCCTTGAATCAGGAACACAACAACCAAACAGGGTTAACTTATTTTAAGTAGACCAGATATCATCTATTCCTATCACAGATTTTTTAAAAATTCTGGGAAACCAGAGAATGGAGGGTGAGGATTATGTGGCAATTATTTATGTAAAGAATATTTAAACATGTGGATATATGGATAGTGCTGGGAGACGGGGCGGGGGGCACCCAGAGCACGTGTACGAGAGCAGTTTGCTTAGGGCTCATTTTCAATCTCGAAACAAGCTCTGGTGTAAGCTGAAACATTGATTTCAATTACAAATTCATACAAATTACAGAATTCATACAAACAAGTCTGTCTTCTTTTTGCCACCTATTATGCCAGGCACCAGAGATATCCAAGGAAACAGAACATCCAGTCCAGCTTGACCAGAAACCTACTTCCTGTGTGGAAACAGGCATGTCAACAGCTACACAGTGCAGCTCACCTATGTGGCCAGAGCTGCACGTGTGCCGGGCGCTCAGTTTAGGGGGGCTTATCTAGAGCAAGGGGCCCAGGCGAAGATGTGGGAATGGAGTGCAGGGGCTGGCGTTCCAGGGAAGGCGGCGAAGCTAGAAAAAAAGCTGTCTGGGGAGGCTGGCGCAAGGTCACAAAAGCCTCTTTTTTTGTAAAAAAAGTTTGGGATCAACTTGGAACTTGATCCCAAAGTCTGTGGGAGCCCCAGTTAACATAATGCAGTACTTAGGCTGTTGCGGACAGTAAGACATGGCACAAATAGAGCTTCGACTGTGCCTGGGTCGGGGTAAAAGTCCAATGTATGCTCACTCTTTTTATCATTATTAAAACCTGTTCAAGCCCACAGCTAACATCATTCTCAATGGTGAAAAGCTGAAAGCATTTCCTCTAAGATCAGGAACAGGACAAGGATGTCCGCTCTCACCACTTTTATTCAACATAGTTTTAGAAGTCCTAGCCATGCAATCAAAGAAGAAAAAGAAATAAAAGGAATCCAAATTGGAAAAGAAGTAAAACTGTCACTGTGTGCAGATGACATGACACTATACATAGAGAATCCTAAAGATGTCACCAGAAAATTACTAGAGCTCATCAATGAATTCAGTAAAGTTGCAGGATACATGGGAATTCTCTGGCGGTCTGGTGGTTAGCACTCGGCACTTTCACTGAAGAGGGCCTGGGTTCAATCCCTGGCCGGGGAACTAAGATCCCACAAGCTGCACAGCGGCAGACAAAAAAAAAAAATACTACAATGAGGTATCACCTTACACTGGTCAGAATGGCCGTCATCAGAAAGTCTACAAACAATAACTGCTGGAGAAGGTGTGGAGAAAAGGGAACCCTCCTACACTGTTGGTGGGAATGTAAATTGGTACAACCACTATGGAGAACAGTATGGAGGTTCCTTAAGAAACTAAAAATAAAACTACCATATGACCCAGCAATCCCACTCCTGGGCATACATCCAGAGAAAACTGTAGTTCAAAAAGATGCATGCACCCCAATGTTCATTGCAGCATTATTTACAATAGCCAAGACATGGAAGCAACCTAAATGTCCATCAACAGAGGAATGGATAAAGAAGATGTGGTACCTAAAAACAATGGAATATTACTCATCCATAAAAAAGAATGAAATAATGCCATCTACAGCAACATGGATGGACCTAGAGATTATCATACTAATGAAGTAAGTCAGACAGAGAAAGAGAAGTATTATACATCACTTATATGTGGGATCTAAAAAGATGATACAAATGAACTTATTTACAAAACAGAAACAGACTCACAGACTTCAGAAACAAACTTATGGTTACCAAAGGGGAAACGTGGGGAGGAGGGATAAGTTAGGAGTTTGGGATTAACATATACACGTCACTATATATAAAATAGATATCCAACAAGGACCTACTGTATAGCACAGGGAACTCTACTCAATATTCTGTAATAACCTATACAGGAAAAGAATCTGAAAAAGAATGGATACATGTATATGTATAACTGAACACTTTGCTGTACACCTGAAACTAACACAACATTGTAAATCAACTATACCCCAATATGAAATAAAAATTAAATTAAAAAAAATAAAATGCAAAAACAAAGGAAACAAAACAAAACGTATTCACATCAGGGAGGGAAAGAACTATGCTGGAAAGCAGGGTCTGGCCCAAGGATGAGGCTAGGGAAGGCTGAGATACAGACTCCATCTAGCTTGTTTTTACGTTGGTTTTCTCCTGCCTAGAGCTCGCAGTGAATCATTAAAGGGTGTAAACAGGGCCTGCACGAAAGCGGCTGCACAAGGCGCCCCATATATCTGTCTCCAAGTCTCCTAAAGTTCAGTGTCCTCGTCGCCCCACCCGAGTTAGAGGAACACATGGAACACTCACCCGAGCCACGCGGGCACCAACAGCTGAGACTCAAAGAAGGCAACACTTCCGCCAGCCGGCAGGTCTAAAGCCTAAATTGCTTGCTGTGCCAGTCCTAGGGCCCTCTGGCCTGCTGCATGCACGACCTAGGAGTCTGCCCTTCCCGTCCACTTAGGGGCCTAAGCTCAGCCTCCTACACGGGAGTCAGGATGCCCCTCAGGCTGCTAGCTGGAGGTGAGTGGGGTGGGTGGTGAGGCCATTCATGAGAAGAGGAGGGGGCAGCAGGGCCGGCGCTACATTCCTTGTGCTCAGGGACATGGAATACGGCCAGGAGGCAGCTGCATGTCATAAAAATAGATTCAGTAGAGGTGGTGGTTGAAGTCACGGAATTGGCTGTGATCCCCCCGGGGAAGGTGTATACACTGAGAAGAATCTTGAGGACCACCAATCTTCCCATCGGTAATAAACTGGGCACGCTTATTTGCTAGCCACAAGGATTCACAAAAATCTGCCTTATTCTTGATATAACTGTGCATATTTTAAATAAAGTACTTAAGATATTATTTGACTCGACATTTTTTTGAAAGCACATGGAGGCAAAGTGATGTACCAGTACCTATTCTTTGCAGGGAAAGAAACAGGTGGATTAACCAAACCAAGGCTGTGAGCTGAATGGAGCTGTCTGGTTTTTTTGGCCGCAGTGCACAGCGGCTTGTGGGATCTTAGTTGCCCTGACCAGGGATTGAACCCACACCCCCTGCAGTGGAAGCATGGAGTCCTAACCACTGGACCACCAGGGAATTTCCCCGAGCTGTCCTTTTGAAGAGTAATTTTTCCTTCCCGATTTGATCTCCTTCTTTTGTTTTAATTAGGCACTCTTAAAGGCATCTACATTCTGTCCAAAATAAGATTTTTATATTTTTGGTTGTACTTTATCCTTTATCAAGACACAGCCCTTTTTTCTCCCACAAAGGCCTCTCCCGGCTCCCCTTCCTCTGAGTCACAAGTTCCCCTGAGGCAGCTTTGCTGGTTCTCCTGAGATAAGGCGGCAGCCTCAGGCCTTGGGCAAAGCAGCACCAGCCAGGGCCTTCTGGTCTGGGACAAAGTGTCTCATGCTCCTCAGGACATTTTAGGGCTGTGAGCTCCCTTCCGCTGCCTTTGATTAAACTATCCTGTGATAAAGAGGTCTTTGTAGTTCAACACCTACCCCAGGAGTTTTGAACGTGAGCGCAGGGCTAGGAGCAGGAGGACAGGGCACAGACAGTCACAGCCGCCCTCAGGGCAGTCAGGTGACAGGAGGAGAACTTCAAATAGATCACTGTAGAGCTGGTTATTTGATCATGGATGACTTAAGAGCTATGAAAGGATAACTGGAGAAGTGATCTAGTCTGGGGATCAGCGACGTGACATTTGAGCTGAACTCTGAACATTAAGAAGGAATTGACTTTGGGGTGTCAGGGTGAAGGTGGGGGGCTGGCAAACTTTCCACATGGAAGGAAGATGGGGCTGAAGGTGCTGGGGAGCAGCTGGGGGGCAGAGGGCAGGAAGACGGGGGCCAGGATCCGGAAGAGGCTGGCCCTGGCCGGGTGGTCAGGGGCCGTCCCTTGCAGGCTGCAGTAAGAGTTTCTTCCTAAGAGAAATGGGAAGCCACGAACAGGAAGGAGAGATTTTTAAAGATCCCTCTAGCCCACATATGGAGAGCTGGTGGCGCTGGAGTGAGGAGGGGTCCGGAGTGAATGCAGAGACTACAGGAGGCTCATTGAGGGGGTGGATGAACCAGGGTGGGGACAGCGGAAATGGAGGGAAGTTCACGGTGGACAGATGTGGATGTGAGTCCTAACTAGCAGGTCAACATGACCAGTCACATCACTCAAGATCAGAAATAATCACTAGAATACATGCTTTGTATTAGGACAACATTATTATATGCACCATCATTTAAAGGACGCTTGTATTTATAGAACAACAACAACAGACACCCTCTAGGGCCTGTGCTGGGTGTGGTTCTAAGCATATCACATGTTTTACCTGGGCTAACAGAGCTCTGAAGGCCTGTGCACAAGTGAATAATTGGGAGATGCAAGCTAAAGAAGCAGCGAGGGACCACTGTACAACTGTTAGATTGGCAATAAATGAGAAAATGCATAGGGCCAACCCATTGGCCGGGTTTGGGGGGGTTCATGGCTGATAGGGGAACCACTGACTGAAACAGCCCACTTTGGCCAGGCACCACGGAAACCATTTGCATGAGTTACCTTGCGACAGGAGGTCCTGGTAAGGAACACAGAACAAGTCACCACCAACCGGAAGAATTCGGGAAAGGTCAAAAGGGGCGAGGAGATGCCAGTCCACATGTCCTACCAACCTCCCAGAATCCTTCTCGCTGTTATCCATCTTGGCTGAGCAATGCACGTGCCACCAGGAAGGACCCTGAGTCTGAATGATTGGCCAGAGACAACCCGGAAACTAACCCCATCACCATAAAATCTGAGACTGTGAGCCACGTGGCAGAGCAGTTCTCCTGGGCTCCCTTACCCTCCTGCTCTCCACCGAGGCCCCCCTTCCCAATAAAGTCTCTTGCTTCGTCAGCACGTGTGTCTCCTATGACAATTCGTTTCCAAGTGTTGAACAAGAGCCGACTGCCCTGGAAGGGGTCCCCTTCCTGCCACATGGCTGGGGGGAGGTAGCCTGGTGCAGCCTAGCTGGAAGGCAGTCTGGCTGACTTGGTCAAATCAAGACTGCACACACCTTATGATCCAATAACCTACTGCTGGGTATGTATCCCAGAGAAACTGTGATGCTGTTACAGGGGACTCGTGGGAGAATGTTCCTTGAGGCATCATCTGTGTGGTGGGAAGTGGGAGGCAATCTGGTGTGTGTCCCTTGGGGGCGGGCAGGTAAAATGGGGTTGCTGTGCAGCAGGGAAAGGGAGCCAACTAGCCATACGTACAGCAACAAAGAGAGATCCTCAAGGCTGGGAGAGCAAACAGAAGCAACAAAACGCATGGCAAAATACCACTTACAAGAATGTTTTAAATAAAAATTTGCACACACACCAAAAATATCTTTTATAAGATCACTTACAGACAGAAGAATATACATCAGCCCTTTTCAAAGTGGTTGCCCATGGGAGGGCAATGGAATGAAGGTGTGGACAAGGAATGTCACCTGCCATTTCAGTAAACACAGGATACTGCAGCCATAAAGCGCCTACAGTGCTGAGGGGAATTCAGGATGGAGAAAAACAGGATACTGGCCCTAGATAGTTAAGATGCATATCAAAGGAATAATTTCAGTGAGCCCAGACTCTTGCATCTTCCCCTACATAGAAAAGCACGAAACTCGTTAACTTGAATACAGACTGAAAGTGAGGGGATGGAAAAAAATATTCCATGCAAATGGAAATCAAAAGAAAGCTGGAGTAGCAATACTCATCAGATAAAATAGACTTTAAAAGAAAGACTATTACAAGAGATAAGGGAGGACCTAATGATCAAGGGATCAATCCAAGAAGAATATATAGCAATCGTAAACATTTATGCACCCAACATAAGAGAACCTCAATACATAAGGCAAATGCTAACAGCCATAAAAGGGGAAATTGATAGTAACACAAAAATAGTGGGAGACTAACACTCCACTTACACCAATGGACAAATCATCCAGACAGAAAATCAATAAGGAAACACAAGTCTTAAATGACATATTAGACCAGACTTAATTGATATTTATAGGACATTCGATCCAAAAACAACAGAATACACTTTCTTCTCAAGTGCACACAGAACATTCTCCAGGATAGATCCCATGTTGGGGCACAAATCAAGCCTTGGTAAATTTAAGAAAATTGAAATCATATCAAGCATCTTTTCTGACCACAACGCTATGAGATTAGAAGTCAATTACAGGAGAAAAAAAAAACTGTAAAAAACACAAACACATGGAGGCTAAACAATATGATACTAAATAACCAGTGGATCACTGAAGAAATCAAAGAGGAAATCAAAAAATACCTAGAAACAAATGACAACGAAAATTTATGACCCAAAACCTATGGGCTGCAGCAAAAGCAGTTCTAAGAGGGAAGTTTATAGCAATAAAATCTAACCTGAAGAAACAAGAAAAATCTCAAATAAACAACCTAACCTTACATCTAAAGCAACTAGAGAAAGAAGAACAAACAAAACCCAAAATTAGTAGAAGGAAAGACATCATAAAGATCACAGCAGAAATAAGTGAAATCGAAACGAAGAAAACAACAGTAAAGATCAATGAAACTAAACGCTGGTTCTTTGAGAAGATAAACGATATTGATAAACCTTTAGCCAGACTCATCAAGAAAAAAAGGGAGAGGATTCAAATCAATAAAATTAGAAATAAAAAAGGAGAAGTTACAGACACTGCAGAAATACAAAGCATCCTAAGAGACTACTACAAGCAACTCTATGCCAATAAAATGGACACCTGGAAGATATGGACAAATTCTTAGAAAGGTATAACCTTCCAAGACTGAACTAGGAAGAAACAGAAACTATGAACAGACCAATCACAAGTAATGAAATTGAAAGTGTGATTAAAAATCTTCCAACAAACAAAATTCCAGGACCAGATGGCTTCACAGGTGAATTCTATCAAACATTTAGCGAAGAGCTAACACCCATCCATCTCAAACTCTTCCAAAAAACTGTAGAGGGAGGAACACTCCCAAGCTCTTTCTACGAGGCCACCATCACCCTGATACCAAAACCAGACAAAGATATCACAAAAAAAGAAAATTACAGACCAATATCACTGATGAACATAGACGCAAAAATCCTCAACAAAATACTAGCAAACAGAATCCAACAACACATTGAAAGGATCATACACCATGATCAAGTGGGATTTATCCCAGGGATGCAAGAATTCTTCAGTATACACAAATCAATCAATGTAATATACCATATTAACAAATTGAAGAATAAAAACCATATGATCATCTCAATAAATGCAGAAAAAAGCTTTTGACAAAATTCAACACCAATTTATGATAAAAACTCTCCAGAAAGTGGACATAGAGGGAACCTACCTCAACATAATAAAGGTCGTATATGACAAACCCACGCAAACATCATTCTCAATGGTGAAAAACTGAAAGCATTTCCTCTAAGATCAGGAAAAAGACAAGGATGTACTCTCACCACTTTTATTTAACATAGTTTTGGAAGTCCTAGCCACGGCAATCAGAGAAGAAAAAGAAATACAAATTGGAAATGAAGAATTAAAACTGTCACTGTTTGCAGATGACATGATACTATACGTAGAAAATGCTAAAGATGCCACCAGAAAACTACTAGAGCTAATCAATGAATTTGGTAAAGTTGCAGGATACAAAACTAACACACAGAAATCTCTTGTGATCAGAAAGAAATAAAGGAAACAATCCCATTTAGCATTGTAATAGAATAAAATACCTAGGAATAAAAAATAAATAAAAAAAGAATAAAATACCTAGGAATAAACCTACCTAAGGAGGCAAAACACCTGTATGCAGAAAACTAAGACACTGATGAAAGAAATCAAAGATGACACAAACAGATGGAGAGATATACCATGTTCTTGGATTGGAAGAAGCAATATTGTGAAAATGACTATGCTACCCAAAGCAATCTACAGATTCAATGCAATCTGTATCAAATTACCAAGGCCATTTTTCACAGAATTAGAACAAAAAATTTACAATTTGTATGGAAACACAAAAGACCCCAAATAGCCAAAGCAATCTTGAGAAAGAAAAATGGAACTGGAGGAATCAGGCTCCCTGACTTCAGACTATACTATACAAATCTCCAGTAATCAAGACAGTATGGTACTGGCACAAAAAGAGAAATATAGATCAATGGAACAGGATAGAAAACCCAGAGATAAACCCACACACCTATGGTCACCTAATCTATGACACAGGAGGCAAAAATATACAATGGAGAAAAGACAGCCTCTTCAATAAGTGGTGCTGGGAAAACTGGACAGCTACATGTAAAAAAATGAAATTAGAACACTCCCTAACACCATACACAAAAATAAACTCAAAATGGATTAAAGACCTAAATGTAAGGCCAGACACTCTAAAACTCTTAGAGGAAAACATAGGCAGAACAATCTTTGACATAAATCACAGCAAGATCTTTTTGGATCCACCTCCTAGAGTAATGAAAATAAAAACAAAAATAAATAAATGGGACCTAATTAAACCTAAAAGCTTTTGCACACCAAAGGAAACCATAAACAAAACGAAAAGACAACCCTCAGAATGGGAGAAAATATTTGCAAATGAAGCCACTGACAAGGGATTAATCTCCAAAATATACAAACAGTTCATGCAGCTCAATATCAAAAAAAAACCAAACAACCCAATCAAAAAATGGGGGGAAGACCTAAATAGACATTTCTCCAGAGAAGACATACAGATGGCCAACAAACACATGAAAAGAGCTCAACATCACTAATTATTAGAGAAATGCAAACCAAAACTACAATGAAGTATCACCTTACACCAGTCAGCATGGCATCATCAAAAAATCTACAAACAACAAATGCTGGAGAGGGTGCAGAGAAAAGGGAACCCTCTTGCACTGTTGGTGGGAATGTAAATTGATACAGCCACTATGGACAACAGTATGGAGGTTCCTTAGAAAACTAAAAATAGAACTACCATATGACTGGAAAGTACACATATGGTGCACATTTGGCAGTTGGTGGAATAGGCTGGGATTCTGAGAATTCATTTTGTCTGGCTGTACCCACTCTCAGGGGCTTTGTCATCTTAACCTGTGCAACAAAGGTCTTTACCTTCTTTGACTATTTTGGGGAGTAAAGTTTTCTTTTTTTTTTTTTGGCTGCACTGCACAGCTTGCGGCATCTTAGTTCCCTGACCAGGAATTGAACCCGGGCAGCCGCAGTGAAAGAGCCAAGTCCCAGCCACTGGACTGCCAGGGGATTCCCAGGAGTAAACTTTCTATATCTTGTGTAGGCTTTGCACTCTCTTGTGGGGATGCCTCTTTCATCTTCCTAGTTTGAGTCACTATTAAGATATATCTTGTTAATGGCCAGATGATGGATCATTTAAATTGGAGAAACTTCAAAATTGGTAAATTTTTAGAGAGCTCTTATTATATAGTTGTTTATTGGCACCTATAAAAATAACAAATCAGAAGGTGGAGATGTATAGGTATATGTATATATAAAATGGCTAATCAAAAGAACCCCTTTAGTTTAATTTTTTTTAATTTAATTTTTTTTAATTTTTGGCTGCATTGGGTCTTCATTGCTGCACACAGGCTTTCTCTAGTTGTGGTGAGTGGGGGCTCCTCTTCGTTGCGGTGCGCAGGCTTCTCATTGCAATGGCTTCTGTTGTTGCAGAGCACGGGCTCTAGGCACGCGGGCTTCAGTAGTTGCAGCACGCAGGCTCAGTAGTTGTGGCACGCAGGCCCTAGAGCATGCGGGCTTCAGTAGTTGTGGCACGTGGGCTCAGTAGTTGTGGCTCGCAGGCTCTAGAGCGCAGGCTCAGTAGTTGTGGCACACGGGCTTAGCTGCTCCACGGCATGTGGGATCTTCCTGGACCAGGGATCGAACCCATGTCCCCTGCATTGGCAGGCAGATTCTTAACCACTGTGCCACAAGGGAAGTCCCACTCCCTTAGTTTAAAACAAACAAAAAACCAGTTTGGGAAGTCTTATTTGTGGCCTTTGCTTCCCCTCAGTGGGTCTTACAAATCCTAATAAAAACATTAGGTTAACTAATGTAAATTAGGTTGATTAATGGGGAGGGAGGGAGAAAAAACTGAGGGGAAAGTCTAGAGACTTCTTCCCAACAAGGTGGAAATTTTAAAGGGACTCCTACCAAAAGGATAAAAATCTTTAGGTGGTTATTAAGAAATGGGATAAATAAAACAGATGTTAATGGGATTAAAACAAAAGGTTTTGATACAACACTACCTAAGGTTGGGTAGTTTAAAGGGACCCCTACTGGTCCCCAACATAAAAGGCCCCAAACAAGTCTGCTTTATTTACCCCAGTTATATATATAAAGGCTGGGGCGGGACAGAATTACATTGAGATACTTGACCAGCAATTGCTTGGGGCAACAGTTAGGCCAATTAATCAAGTTAAAAGATTGACAAAAGGGCCTGAATCTCTCAGCTCAGCCCTTCACTGGGGACCCCAGAGCCTTTTATACAAAAATAGATTAAATGGTTGGGAGATTAAAAAAAAGAAAAGCATCTAAGACTCCTTGTAAGACCAAGACTTATTGATGGGGTCCTAATGGAAACTAAAGTTAAAGGTATAAAAGTTGATAGAATTGAGATGAAAGCTTACATAAATTGGTATGTTTAAATGGGCTTTATAAGATGGTTACATCTCTTTTCCCTAATTATACTGTAAGACAGACACTATGTCTCCCCCTTCCTGGTATAAGACAGGGCATATAAATCTGCCCCTCAGACAATATTAGTTAAACATACTAAAAGAAACCAACACGGTTACCTGAGACCACACAATATGAAATAAAAACTGAGTGCTAATATTCAGGGGCCAACAAAAACAATAATAGAGATTCTTGCTCTGGGTTTAACTTGTGCTCTCAGAAAGAGGGCCTCTGTTGAATCCCTTATGCAAACTTTTGAAAGCATGATAAATAAAAGCTTAAAATTCTAGGACATAGAACTCTTGAATTTCAGTTTAGTTGGAAATCTTCTCACTGATATAAAAAAAGCAACTTAAAGAAAATGTTGTTGGACAAATCAATCTTTTAGTATAATTTAGGCAGCAGATCTGTTCTCTGGGGTATTAAAAGCAACTGTCTGGTTTCAAGTCTCTACAAATCAGAAACGTAGATACAGTTACAATGACCTGAGACTGAGCCTAATTCACTTAATCAGGTAAAACCTGATACAAATAAAAAAAAAAAGGAAAGGAATGGCCTTTTAAAACTCAAACCATTGGAAAGGCTCCCTCGCTCAAAATCTAATTCACAGCTTCCTTAGGGGATCATCAAGAACAAATACAAATCTTAGAAGTCTTTTCCACAAATATCAATAGTAAAGTCTTGGTCATCTGAGAAAATAAAGTTGACTTATTCCAACTTATTTATAAACTAGTAAGTTTATATCGTAATACCTGATTCAAAACTAAGTGTTAAAGTGAAGCTATGAGATCTCTATTTTTGTTTGTTTATGTCAGTGTGTACATTATACATATAGGTGTTTTTACCTCTGGAAAATATTATCAAAATTAAACTTATAAAAGAGCTCTATTTAATTGACTAAATAGTAAGCACTTACAAATTAAATATTTCCAAGTATAAAGGAAACTGGCCAGAATGAATTCCAGGTTCACATGATCTAGTATGCAAGGACAGTAGGATGAGTGTTTTTGGCAAAAGAAGGTATGAGGAGTGGAAGTACATTTTGTTAAGGGAAAAGAGAGATTTTGTCCTTGAGCTGGTTGTCTCTGGGCGGAAAAATAAGGGACAAACTAAAATGGATATAGAAAGTGTGAAAGGTTTGTAGAAAGACAGCTCTGAAAAAGTTGTTCCATGCATGGTCGGGCTGGGTTTGGATTGAATTGAATTAGGTAAGTGAATTTTGTTCAGGGTGGGCCAGTGCAGGACTGGAGTTTGGTTTTCTTTCTCTGTTAAGAGAACAGAGTTTTCTTGGAATGTTGAACTAAATACTTTTGGTAACAGATTGTGAGTTTCTTTGCCTTCTAAATGATCTGTTATTTGCCTTAAAAATCTTTTACTGTCACTTTGGTTGCGTGAAAAGCTATTGCTTCACAGTGACCTATGATCCTATTTGACCAAGTGTTTTAAAAACTTGACTTTTTTTTTTATAACAAACTTCCCAAATATCAAATTCTAATTAAGATTCTTTTGACTTTCCAGCTAACTTTGGGATGCTTCAAAGGACCCCTGAAACATCCCAAGGAGAGATATTAAACTAATTAGGTTTATTTGGCATGTTAAATTACATGGGAAACATTGTCAAATAAGTGTGATAAAACCTTCTTATTTTATGGGTAAATGTCATTAATATAGATATTCCAAAACTTATATGGAATTCCTAAAAATCTGATATGTCCTGATATAATGTTATCAGTTATAATTCTAGTTGTTATCCTAAAATGTCATATGACACAGAAATAACCAAGTCTCTTGTCAGTTACACTGTAAACAGATCTTTAACCATGCCATTTTAAGTCTTTTGTCATTTATAGACAATCACTATTTTACTCTGATGCTTTTATAAAATGAAGATTCTCAAGAGGATTCGTAAAAAAGACTTTTGACAAATTTGTTTCTGATAACTTTTAGATCATACCACTGAACTCAGTAAGAAGTTACAAAACCCTAACGGAAAACCTGATGACTTCATCCAGATCAACTGGAATTAATTACATGGGACTGAATGAATTGATAAATATGATTTATAATTTTATGATTTTTTTCTGAAATATACTGGCTTTTAATCTTTTTTTCCAGAAAATCTTTCCCTTTACGCTAATTTTGATCTACAACAAGCTGATAAAGTGTACCTTTGTAAACAAAGATGAAACATGTACCTTTTTCTCTCTACATGATCCTTCCAGAATTTGGCTATCCAGCTGGCTCCCCTGTGGATTTGATGGCTTATTGAGACCAGATTACAGCTAGTTATACTAATCATTGTTTTAATTTGTTCTCTTGTTGTTTTCAAATTATTTATGGCTTGTGCCTTTCTCTGCTGTACTTTATTAACATTACAGGTGTATTATTTACATCCTGTCTATTTTAGGAGATTATTGTCTCTTGCATTACCCAATGTGTAACCAGGCCTCCAACAAAACTAATGATGGCTAAATGTCTTGAGGCAATCAATCACATATATAACTCTACGTAGAATAATTGTAATAATGCAACTGTAGATATGGGAAGAAGCAACAAGAGAAAACATTTCCTGGATCATAACAGACTAGTAGAACAGGCAATCCAGAGAATTTTAGATTATCAACAGGGCCTAATCCAAAAAACTTAGCACATTGAGTGGCCTATCAACAGAATCCTCACCTGATCTAGGAATGAGCTTTCCTAGAGCCATGGGACAAAATTGGTCATGAAATGCCTCCCAAATGTTGGTCAAATTTATGACCAAGAAGAGGCACTGTGGACAAAGAATGTCGCCTGCCATTTCAGTAAACAAAGGATGTTGCAGGCTTAAAACCCCGAAAGTGCGCCCTGAGGGGAATTCAGGATGGAGAAACACAGGATACTGGCCCTATATATTTAAGATGCTTATCAAAGGAATGATTTACATAAGCCCAGACTCTTGCATCTTCCCATACATAGAAAAGCACTAAAATCACTAACTTGAGATGTTTTTGTGATTAGCAGTAATCTTTTGATGTTGAACTACATGTTGTTTTGTTTTGTTTTTGGTTTTTTTTTCAGCAAAAACTCCTACATATCCTGGCACCTCCCTTACCTCTTTGGAGTAGTTCCTCAGAGCTATCTGAGAGGCTGCATCCTGGGCTATAGTCCTCATTAAGTTCACCGAATAAAACATAACTCTCAACTTTTAGGTTGTGCATTTTTTTTTCAGTCGACAATGGGAAAGGGGATAAAAGAGAATAAACAGCCATAAGAGAGGGGTCTCCACGAAGCAAAGGTAATGAGGGTGTTATTCCCTCAGCTTTGTACCTGGAACCAACAAGTGCATGAATGGGCTTTTAACAAGATAGAAAGTCATTTAAAAAACATCAAGTCCGAAGTAACTCGGTATGGATGTCCCCACCCCATATCTTAAACTTGTGTTTTTGTCCCTCATGTTGTTGGTGTGATCAGATTTGCAGAGTGAGGTAAACTGCTCACTATAGTGGTTTTGAATCTAGAAGTTCCGTACCTTGGACAGAGCCAAAGCCAAACTCTCAAGGTCAGGTGGTCCTCCCTCTGTGCTTACAACATGTGTTGTGATGGCCAGATGACGCAAAGCTAATCCATTCACTTAATGACATTTTTTGAAAAGCTAAACAGACATTTTTTAAAGAGCCAAGGCTGTCGCAGGGAAGGTGACAAGCAGGTCTGGCTTTCCTGACGTGAGGAGTGTTCCCACGGAGCGGAGCGGATCATGGGGCTCTGCTCCTCCCATCCCCACGCTGCCAAAACTGCCCACATGCCAAACAGATTAGGAAGTTCACATCCCTCTCCAGGCACAGCCAGGGGCACAGCACCTTGCTCTAATCTTTTCCAGAATAAAGCTTTTTATGTAAAGAAAAAGTTGGCAAACAAAGCAAATTACTATATGGCTGTATAACCTGAAGGAATGAATTAGTAGCTCTTTGCTACAGATTTCTTTTTAATTACGTGTAAAAGAGGACTTATGTACTGTAGCCTAGAACTAAATGCTTTACAGTCACGGACCACCAATGATGTGGTTTGTGTTCTAACCTGTTTTTTGTGTGTTTGGTTGATTTTGTAGGTTCCTTGGTTTTTGTCCCCAAAGGCCATGAGGAAGGGCAGCCCCAGGCAGCCGCCCTGCCTCAGGACAGGCTCTTTAGGAGAGTGATCAGCACTTTGATTTGGGGCTTCCCTTGCAATCAGTTGGGAGGGAAACAGGCCACTTTTAAAGTCCTGTTTAAGAAAGTGTACCACAGAATGCCTTCATAGGACAAACTCATCTTACTAGATTTTTTTTTTGGGGGGTCAAAAAAAAAAATGTTCCTCAGATCCCTATCTAATCAATGTCAAGCATTTATTCAGCACTTGTGTATAAAGCATTCTGCTAGCCACTGGGTAGAATCATGATAAAAACTATAATATATATGTTATATATATATATATATATTGAGCTCTCACTACATGTTTCATGTGGTTTAACACAGTGCCCAGGAACTACTTATCACAGCACAAGAGTCCTTTGAGGTAAATACTGATCTTATCCCCATTTTAAAGATGAAGAAACTGAGGCACTTGCCCAAAGTTAAGGAATTGTCCAAAGTCACAGAGCCAGTAAGTAGCGAAGCCTGGCTCCAGACCCCTGCTCTCCCCTTATACAGCACAGAGGTGATACAAACAGACCCAGTCAATCCCTTTAAGAGAGGGCGGAAAGAAAGCTGCCTGGTGTGTGTGTGGGAAGTGTGAGTGTGTGTGCGGGCATGAAGTGTGAGAGAGGGAGGGGGAGAGAGAGAGGAATTGAGAGAGTTGGACTGTGCTTAAAACCACAGTTCCTCTAGACAAGACCACGCAGACCTTCTGGAAGGGAGACAGCCGGGCAGGGAGTGTGTATCCATTTCCTAGGGTGGCCATAACAAAGTAGCATAAACTGGGTACCTTAACACGCAGAAATCGATTCTTTCACAGTTCTGAAGGCCAAAAGTCCAAAATTAAGGTGTTGTCACGGCTGGCCTCCCTCTGAGGCTCTGGATAGAATCCCTCCTTTCCTCTTCCGAGCTCCTGGTGGTGGCCGTCAATCCTTGCCTTCCTTGGCTTGGAGCTGTTTCACTCCAGTCTCTGCCTCTGTCTTTAAATGGCATTCTTCTCTCTGTATCTTCACATGACCTTCTTCTTTTTCGTTTTTTTTTAATAAATTTATTTATTATTTTTTGGCTGTCTTGGGTCTTCGTTGCTGCCTACAGGCTTTCTCTAGTTGCGGCGAGCGGGGACTACTCTTCGTTGTGATGCACGAGCTTCTCATTGCAGTGGCTTCTCTTGCTGCGGAGCACGGGCTCTAGGCGCGTGGGCTTCAGTAGCTGCGGCTTGCGGGCTTCAATAGTTGTGGCTCGCGGGCTCCAGAGTGCAGGCTCAGTAGATGTGGTGCACTGGCTCAGCTGCTCCGCGGCACGCGGGATCTTCCCGGAGCACGGCTCGAACCCGTGTTCCCCACACCGGCGGGCAGATTCTTAACCACTGCGCCACCAGGGAAGCCCTCACACGACCTTCTTATAAGGACATCAGTCATTGGATTTAGGGCCCATGCTAACCCAGTATAGCCTTATCTTAACTTGATTACATTTGCAAAGGCTCTATTTCCAAGTAAGGTCATAATCACAGGTACAGGGGGTTAGGACTTCAATGTATCTTTTTTGAGGACACAACAATCCACAACAGTATGGAAGTGACGATGATCTGAGACTCTGGAAGGAGTCCCTGGATGCACTCTTTCAGGCAGGGTTTAAGTGGGAGCTTGAGCCAGTGCAGCGCAGGAGGGGGAATCTCCAGGAGGACTAGGCTGGAGACAAGTGGGGAGAGAGAGGGCGAGGACACTCAGGAAGACAGGTGAGCAGCCAGGCTGGGGAGATTAGCAAGTTAATAGCGGGGATACTTGGAGTGGAGGTCACCATGGTGGATGGGGCCAGATTAGAGAAGGTCTCTTAAGGGATTTTATTCCAGAGCCATGGGTCTCAAACTTGAGCTGGAACAGAATCTCCTGAAGGGCTTGCTAAATAAGACACAGTGTGATGGCTCCACCCCAAGTTTTGATTCAGTAAACCTGGGGTGGGGCCTGAGACCCTGCATTTTCACAAGTTCTAGGGGATGCTGACGCTGCTACCGCTGGTCCAGGGACCACACTTTGAGAACGTCTCTCTAGACACTGAGTGGAACCACTGAAGCTCAGAGGGAGGGACAGGAAGTAACAAGTAGCTCCAGTGACTGTCACTAGAAGACAGATGAGCAGGAGATTAAGGACATGACAATTAATTCTCTCCAAAGGTTTGAGGGTATCATGAGACTAAATGAAACAGAGGAATGTTATCTCAAAGTTTGGTCCACCTGGAGTCTTTGGCAAATCAGATCATGATGATTCAGGAAGTTCATGGGACAGATCGACCCTCTGCTTCAGGGAGTGCAGGTGATAAAACTCCGTGGCAACATAGCATGTGCTGTTTTTCAAGCAGGAACATTTGGAGAAGGCAGTCTGGATTTAAATCATTTCTGAAGAAAATTCACTCCTTCCTTCCTGCTACATGGATAACGACTTGGCCATGTTATGCCATTTTATATCCAGGAAGTTAAAAATTACATGTTCTAATAGCAACTCTACTAAGCCATGTCTCATTTTCAGTAAAAAGTTATTTTCTGTAAAACACAAAGCTTTTGTTTTCATGTCAGTAGATCAGAGATGTCTCCTCCAGCACGTGTCCAGACTATCTTTATATTAGATACTATACAACATTTGCTTGCTTGTTTAAAGTCAAGTCATTGAAATACTGGGTGTGAGTAATAGACATAAAACTGAGAAACTTGATAAGGGATGGAGAATAGGTATTTATTATTCTAAGAGCACATTTTAAACACCTAACACCCCCTTTAAACTCACTCAAAAAACACAACAAAAACCTAGGGCAAATGTAAGAGCAGGGACGGTACCCAGAGAAACCTTGCTGTTGGATGCCGCAGGGGTCACGAAAACGCCGCGACTCTGGGAGTCTCCAAAGATAACATTCTGCCCAAAGCTCATTTACAGAAAGAAAACCCTTGGGAATTCCCTGGCAGTCCAGTGGTTAGGACTCTGCGCTTCCACTGCAAGGGGTGTGTGGGTTTGACCCCTGGTTGGGGAACTAAGATCCCACATGCCCCGCAGCGCAAAAAAAAAAAAAAAAAAGAAAAAGAAAACCCTGTGCTTTGGGGGAAGCCTGTCTCTTGTTTTTTCTCTCTGCCACTGGTTCCTAGGCACGGTTCCTTCATGTGACCTTAGAGCTGGTGGTGACAGCCTTAAACTTCATGTTTCCACATTGAGGGGGTGGGCAGTGGGGACAGACCAGCTGTCAAGAGCTCAAACGGTGATGCTAATCTCCCCTCGGGCACACAGTGGGCCTCACTGGCCTAACAGACTCGGCTTCTAAATGTCCCCTCCAGCCTTCACATTTGGTAAGAAAACATAAATGTCACGCCATTCCAGGAAAACCAACCTTTTCATTTTATAAGGTTAGTTTTATGAGTCAGGCTTAGTTGGAGACAAGTAAACAACTCATCTGTGGACAAAAATTGCTATGCTGCTCTTATATTCTGGACAGAGAGAACATCACCGTATTACATTATACCCTGGAATTATCTCATTGCATTTTCCTTCTCTCGGGCAATGCCAGATAAGGCGATTGCAGTTTACGGAACAAAAGTCCATGACCTCCAGATCAGGCCCCGTCCTGTGGGGTCCAAGGAGATCTTTGCACTGGACACTTCATCAGGCTAAGGAGTAGTGGAGAGAAAGAGACAGAATACTGTGTGTTAATCTGTTTGGCCAACTCTGAGTACGAGTTCTTGATGCTTCTTCCAAAGGAGCCAGGGTAGAAGTGGCCAGAGGCAGTGTTCCCCTCTGCTTCCCCTCTAGCTCAAGGTGGGGCTCAGAAAATTAGAAAAGGCTGGTTGTAAGAGATTTGAGGTATTCGATCTCCCTCCTCCTGTAGGAGGGCTGGGAATGGGTCGGGGCCTGGCCCAGCCTCCTGTTCCTGATGCCCAGTGGTCCCAGCACCCGTCCAGCTACCTTTGTTTTCATTTAATATTTGTCTTTAGCAGGTCCCTATGCTAGGACAGTGGAGATAAAGGGAGGCCTTCCACCCTGTGGAAGCAGACACACATGGCAGGGCAAGAGAACAAAGCAGCCTACAGTCAAGTACCAACACGGGTTGTGGAGGGTGGGCGTGTTTGGGGGTGACGAGGTTACCAAGGCTGCAGAGATCAGCCAGAGCTGCCATCTCCTGGGTAGAGTCACGTGTCCGGCAGTGTGGTAAACACTTGCATGAGCTCGCAGCCACCCGGAAGCTGGGTGTGTTAGGCTGAGTAATGGCCCCCACAGATGTCCACATCCTAATCTCTGGAATCTGTGAACATGTTTACAAGGCAAAGGGGATTTGGCCAATATGATGGGGTTAAGGATCTTGAGTTGGACAGAGTATCCTGGATTATCCAGGTGGGCCCAGTGTACTTACATGGGTCCTTATAAGGGAGAGTAGTGTTATATTCAGGAGATGCTACCTGCTGGCTGTGAAGATGGAAGATGGAGGGCAAGCCAAGGAGTACGGTCGGCCTTTAGAAGCTGGAAAAGGCAAGGAAATGGATTCTCCCCTAGAATCTTCTGAAAGGATGCAGCCCTTTCAACACCTTAATCTTAGCCCAGTGAGACCTATTTCAGACTCCTGACCTCCAGAATTGTAAGAGAATAAATTTGTGGGAGTTTTTTTTTTCCTACAAAGTCTGTGGTCATTTGTTACAGCAGTGAAACTAATACAGATACAAAATTACCTGTGATCCTCCACATAGTGTTCTGTGTTGGCACCTCCTCTTGGGGCCATTGTGGATTCATATACATCTCATACACAGCTATGGTACAAGACTCTTTCATAACTCGACTTTACTGGCTAGAGGCATCTTGAACGATCCTAAGAAGTAACCCAGAGTGGGGAACTGCTATTGCTACTGTGGGACCAGCTCTGTGCAAACCTCTTCAACTGAGGGGCCATCACAAAGGCAAATAAATACCGCGGCTGCAAAAGTGTGAATAAATCTCTAGGGTGATTCATGCTGATGAATTGAGATCAAGGGTCAGGTTGGATCTGGTAGACTGTGTGTGTGCATGTGTGTGTGTTTATGTGTGTGGATTTAACATTCCTTGTCTCATTAAGATTAGTCATCTTAGGGCTATTTACATTCCATCTCCAGCAGAACCACCGAGGCCGTTCAAGGAAGAGTGTGCAGCCAAGCCACACTCCTGATGGTTAAATTCACAACCCACCAATGGTGGTCTTTATTTGGGATCACTACTAATGTTCCACGATCACACGCACCCTTGGCTATGACTCCCCGCGTGGCAAGACAAGTGGAAATGTTGTGGGCTGGTAAAAAAAAAAAACGTGTGCGGTTCAAAAACAACTTCTTACAAGCTGATTAAAAGCGTTTGCTCATCCACGTGCAGCTGGCTTGAGCGACTGAGGGACACGCGCCAGGAAGGCCAACGGTTAAGTTTACCCTCAGGGCCAGTGGCCTTTCCCACCCCATGCTGGACCCAGACTCTGCAATCAGAGCCTTTAGACCAGGTGGGCGCCGCGGTGGGAGGTGGGCGGAGCCATTGGGGGCACCTGTGCCATTTCAGCAGTGGCAGTGCCCGGAAAGGAGGGCAGGCTTGGGCCTCGGTTCTGTGCTTTCAGGATTGTTATGTTTCATCCTCACGGCAGAGGGCGCTGAGGAGTGCCACCTGCATCCTGCCAATAGCCACCCCCTACTGTTCTTTCATGAGGGCTGTAAAAGCACTTAGGAGCCTTGCTTGCATGAAAGCAGAGATTCTTTCACTTAAGGGTTTTATTACTTATCTTTCCCCTCCATATTCATTGCGACCTTCTTCAGTCTCCAGTTTTCATTTCTATGGTCTGCTTGATGTATTGCTTTCCTATTCTTGTGAACCATCACCTCTAAATTATTGACATTAATGGAGAGAGGCCTTCAAGGAGAGCAGTAATTAGATGAATTGTGCTGTATTAAAGTGCTTCACAGATTGAAAAGGGATAAAAGAAGAAGCTTTTTCTTAGTAGACTAGGAGCTCTCCCAGCTGCCTTGTGGCTCAGCAGACCGGCTCTGTTCCGCCTTCAGACACACCCGGGCCCGCGGGGGCGGGGGACAGCAGCCCAGCCCACCAGTGCTGGGGCGGCCGGATGCTCACCAGAAGTCAGCTGTTTTGCTCCCAAACTTACCTATGCCAGGTGTACTCATTACCTAGCTGCATAATTAAATGTTCTGGTGAGGAGGGGCCACAAAAAAAGATGTCATGTCCACAAAATCCAAGTTAAATGCAGTAGAAAGAATTGATGAAGTCAAGTCTCTAAAACTCTTGCTGGTAAATTGGGTATGGGTGAGTCATAGGCAAGAAAAGTCAAGAAAAGTAAAAGGAGAGGATCATGAACTGTATTCTTTGCAAGTGCTCCCTCCACTGTAAGTAAACAAAAATGGAAATCACAGATGCCCATTATGGGTGTGTCTTCTTGCTAGAAAGACTGCAAGGAGTGCCAATTAATGGCCTTCGCCCTACACAAAAAGACAGATGATAGTTTTATATTTACTGATTTTTTAAAAATTAATTAATTAATTAATTTTTTTTTTTTTTGGCTGTGTTGGGTCTTCGTTTCTGTGCGAGGGCTTTCTCTAGTTGCGGCAAGCGGGGGCCACTCTTCATCGCGGTGCGCGGGCCTCTCACTATCGTGGCCTCTCTTGCTGTGGAGCACAGGCTCCAGACGCGCAGGCTCAGTAGTTGTGGCTCACGGGCCCAGTTGCTCCACGGCATGTGGGATCTTCCCAGACCAGGGCTCGAACCCGTGTCCCCTGCATTGGCAGGCAGATTCTCAACCACTGCGCCACCAGGGAAGCCCCCTACTGATTTTAATTTAGATTGAAGCAGTTAAGGTTTGGGCATAACTCCCTCCTGCCCCACCTTTGGTCAATTGTTTCAATTATTGATGTTTCCAACTACTGGTCCTGGCCTGGTCCTTGTGAGCAATCCCCAAGCAAGGGCTGATTTCAAATGGGTTGCCTTTCTCCTTAAGTTTGTGCACACAAAGATCTCGCCAGTCTCTCTAAATGCCAGGGAAGGGCTGGCCTCTCACCGGCTGCTTGGGGCAGGGGCCAGTTGTCGTAGGACTGGCCAGAGGATACTTGCCTCAGTGTAAGAGACAGCCCCAGATCGTCGGGAGCAGGGCTGATCTAGGATACCCTGGGTAGCATAGGAGCTCTCAACACCACCCCTCCATGCTCTGGGTCCTAAGGCATCAGAAAAATAGCCTCCTGGTCATGGAAGGGTAGTGTATAGTCAGGAAAGAGAGGTCATCAGATAAGGGCAATGAGGGAACACAAGTCATGGTCTGTGATCTCTCCTTACAATTAGTAAACAAAACAAAACAATGCTCACAAGCTCACCAGCTAGCTCTAATTTCTTCTCAATACTTCCTTACATTTACTACCACAGCTATTACTGCATTTTACCACTAGAGGGCAACAGTGTTCCTAAAATGAGGGTTTGTTGCAGAACCGAAAAATCACTTAGAATCAAGGGATTTCAGAGCTGGAAGAGGTTTTAAAAATCATTTGGTTCACTGGCTTTCAAAATTTTTTCAGCTGAAACACATAGCAAGAACTGCATGCTTCATAATGACCCAGTTCATACATATATGTTTGCAACATTTTGAGGCACTACTTACCCAGTCTTCGGCAATGCACTCTAAACAGTTTGTATTCCAAACTATTTCATTTAAAACAAAACAAACAAACAAAAAACTGCAACCACTAAATAGATTTCATAACCCAATAGTGTGCCATTAGTTTGAAAAACCCTGACTTGGTCCCAGCCTCTCATCTGTAATACAAAGGGATACACTGACCCCGAGGATGGAGAAGGATGCTATCAGCTACACTTCTCTCGCCCACCCAGCCACCTGCTAACCCCGGGTCAGTCCTAGAGGAATGACAGGTATTGTCCAGCAACTCAGTGCTCACTCTAATAATGCACTGATTGGATAAAGAGTTTTGAGAGTCTATCATTTTCCACCTCTTATCAATGCTACAACTACTCTTGTAATTGAAGCAGAAATTCCTTGCATTGAAGGCTCCTTGCAGGTGGTGTCTATTCTCCTCATTCAAACAGTTTCAATCAATCAAGCAATTTCACTGAATTCCAGGGAGAAACTGAAACCACTTTAGTCTCTAGAGTCTTGGCCCTGAAAATCACTAAGTTCTCTTCCTTGGCTCCTTGATGTTAAAACATTTATAATCACTTTGGGAGGAAATGTAAAGGTAAACCAGATGATGGAGGAAGGTATCTTTTCTTAGGGTCAATGCCCTGGATTCTTCTACTTCTTAACTCCTCCTCCCTCTCATGCATACCTGCCTCTAATTTATTGATTATCCCCCCCCAGCTTTTTTAGGCCAAAAAAGGAGATCCCTTTAAAATTCAGGATTATATTATTAGAGATGAAAACAGTAACTGAGCTCTCTGTGGATAAGACAGGAAGTTTTTCTTAACTCACTTGGATTGAGTTTATTTTATGAAAGAGGCCAAGTATTCTATTTTTTCAATAAGGGGTTAACTAAATGCATGAAAATGCAAAATATTTTATTATTTAATTCTTTTTATGGTCTTAGAAGGAAGAAAAAAAAATTCCTGGGACCTGAAAAATTCCTGGTGCACTTTAGAAATCTGAGCTTAGTTTTCTGTAGGGAATCCTTCCCACTGATAACCAGGGAGGAAATATTCAGGGGGGAGCCTCTTTGGGCTCTGGGAGGTGGCGACTCCCTTACTTTGATAGAAAGTTCTCAAGCTCTCTTCCCTCACTTCTCTGTTGGGCTGGTAAACTGAACTTTTTCCTCCCTGACACAGCAAGGTCTGTTAGAACAGGTGACAAGCACAGGTTGCCTTTTTTTAGGGAAAATTTTATTTCACCATTCAATAAATCTAGACAAGCTGGGTGTAGGGTTAAGTCTTTGAAGAACCAAGGCCGAGCTTCCAAATGGCTTTCTCACACCCTTAACACCACGTCTAGAACAGTCTTAAAGAAAAATCCTACAGACACTCTTTAAAATTCTATTTACACTCTTTACTAAATTCTAGATTCCTTAAGGCTGAGTCTACAGGCTTTGTGGAATATTGGAGGATTACTGGAAAAAGCATCGTCACTTCTGGGACAGACTTAGGGTAGTTCTGTAACTTTCGTAATCTTCTCCTTGATGAAGAAAGCAACGTAGCTTCACAGACACAAAATGGTACCTCCTACAGCCAGTGCCTTGAAATCAGCAACCGAATGAGCTGCCACGTTCTTACAAAACAGCCCTGGTTCATTCACTCTCATTAGATTAAAGCAGACGCCAGGATTACGAAGATTCTTGCCCAGGCCAACGCGTAAATTGCAATATTATCCGGCAGCCCTTGCAAGATGGCCTTCAATTAACCAGGGAACGTCAGCGGTTCGGCCTGGGAACTGGTTTAGATTTTGGAAATCCCACCCAGAACTAAGGCTCGGTGACCACCCCATAGCAACCAACTCTGGGTAGTCGCAGAAAAGATCAAGCCTTGCCTTTTGGGCCTGTTCCTCAGTTTCCCCATGCACCTCCTTCCCAGGTATGGGAGCTGCCCTGTAAAAAATCTTTATGGCCCCGTAAATGCCAGAAAGAACGAGCCAGCTTTCTGCGGACTCCGCGCACTGACGGGCCTTTCCACGCCTGAACAGTTCCCGGCGCCGAGGCGCGAGCCAGGATCCCCGCAGGCGCCTGGCGCATCACAGTCTCCCTCGCGGATCCGCCGCTGGGCGCACAGGCGCGCGTACCCAGGCGTCACCACCCACGCGCCTCGCGGCCGGTCCCCGCGCGCGCCCACTGTGTCGCTCTGGTACTCACCCACGCGCGGCCCTCCTGCACCTCAGCCAGCACTCGAAGGGCGCTGGGCGAGCTCGCGCGGAAGTTGAAGAAGTGCAGCGCCGCGCGCGCCGCCTGCGACAGAAGCCCGCCCGGGAGCTCCGCGTCCTGACGCCACCCGGTGTCCTCGGGCTCCCCGGACCCCGCGGGCGCCGCCGTCGCCCCCTGGAGGGCGAGCAGCAGGAGCAGCGCGAGCAGCGGGGCGGCGGAGTACGGGTCCCCCGGCCGGGGCGCGGGAAGCGGTTGCCGGCGGAGCTGCATGGGCGCGGGCTGGCGCGACACTCGACGGGTCGAGGCTTCGAGCGGGCTGCGCCGGCGCTCGAGGCAATAAAGCCGCGCGGGCCCCTCCCCTCCGCCCCCGGCTGGAAGGAGTCCGGGTCACCCTCGGCCGCGCCCTCTCGGCGCTTCTCGAAGCCCCTGGGCCCCTCCGCCCCGCCCCACTCCGCTTGGGCTCCCGCTCCCCCGGCTCCGGACGCGGCGGCGCCTCCGCGGCGCGGGGCCGGGGTATCTGGCCCGGGCCGCGCGGGCAGGGGGACGAGGGGGGCAGTGGAGACTCCTCCCCCAAGGGAGAGCAGCCGGGTTGGCGCCACCCCGCGCCCCCAACCCAGCTTGGGGACCTGGTTTCTCTCCCCTGAGGCTGCTGTGATTTCGAAGCCCTTAGGGTTTCAGAGCAAACCTGCTTCAGTTCTCCAAGGCTTGGAGCTCATTTACCAGAAGATGAAATTGGAAACGGGTGGAGAAGGGGGCGGGACGCAGCTGGCATTGATGGGGGTCCTTATAGCACAATGACCTTGGAAGTGGGACAGGTCGCCAGAGAACTGGGGCTGGAGAGGAGGCTGGTGTGGTCAGCAGGGCAGAGCCAGATAAGGCTCCAGAGGCCCCAGTGGACTTAGAAACATTGATAACCCTGGTGCGGCACAGATGGGCGTGGAAGCCAGATTCCAGGGAAGTGAGGCATGGATTGGGCTGTAGTGCAGTGGAAGCAGTGAGGGTTGACGACTCTTTTTAGACACGTGGCATGAAGGGGTGAGATGGCCATTGTTTTTAGGCCACAGAGGGAAAGCCCAGGAGAACCAGGAAGAAGATGCACTCCCCTCATCCTTTTTCCCACCTCTCTTTATTTTGTTCAGGGGTCCACCTCTCGCCAACACCCGCTGACCTCAGCCCCACTGTGGAGCTAAAGGAAGTCCCTTCTCTTTGCCAGTGACTGGTTGAGGCCCCGCATGCGCGATTCTGGATGAGATATGCCGAGGGAAGCCTGGGGGGGTGATGCGATGGGGGCACCATCTCTGAAAACATCCCCCCTCCCCCACTTCTTCCTCTGGACGTTGTCCATCTCTTGTCTGTCTTTTCTTCTACAGAAATTTATGGAACACATACTCTGCTAGGCTCTGGGGGAAGTGAAGAGAGGGTAATCAGATAAGCATCTCTGTACTCCTGGAGCACACCTTCTAGGCAAGGGGAGCCCAGACAATCAGAGAGGCAAAGGAATGAACCCTATGTTGGATGCAGTTACATGCTGGAGAAAAATTAAGCCTGAAAGGGGATGGGGAGTTGGTTGTAATTTTAGATAGTGTGGTCAAGGCAGGCCTCACTGGGAAGGTGACACCACTTAGGACCTAAAGGAGATGAGGGAGCCAGATGGACATGTATGGGAAGAGCACTGTAGGTGGAGGGAACAGCAAGTGCAGAGGCCCTGAGGCAGGAGTCCACCGGCATGTTTGAAGAAGAGCAAGCAAGTGCAGCTGGAGGGAGAGGACAAGGAGGAGAGTATCAGGGTGCGAAGTCCGAGGGATAATGGAGAGGGGGCAGAGCATGCAGGACTTGGTAGGCCCTTGTTGTGTCTGGGTGTGCAGCGTGGAAGTATGCCCCTATCTTGCTAACAGCCTGGGGATGAAGCCCATCTGAAGAATGGCTGAGCAGAGAGAGGGGAGGAGACTGGGTTCCTGATGACATTGTTGAGCACCCAAATCAGCTGATCCTGGAGCTTATTTATTATGTTCCTTGAAGCTGGAGGTTCTGTTTCTGGCCTTCAGAGGCAGTCTAACGCAGATAATTATCTTCCCAGAACTCAGTCATCTTCCCCTCCAAGGGGTAATGGTAGTAGTTTTCTTGAGAATTATCACCTCTAGGTCTTATAAAGACTAAGTATTCCTTATTTTATTTCAGTGCTTCACCCCCAGTGGGTGTTGGGCTGCTTTCAGCTGCAAACAACAGGAAAACTGATTTACGTTGTGGACTCTGCAGTGGTGTGGAGTGGGAGGTCTCGGGGATGGTTTGAAGGGTTCAGGCTCTCTCCATCCTTCTACACAGCTCTCCTCAGCTGTTTGGCTTTTTGTCCATAGACTGCCCAGTAGTTCCATAATTATAGAATGGCTGTCACAGCTCCAGACACCACATCGTCACACGCTGCAACCAAAGGCAGGTAGCACAGAGTAGGTTGCCAGGGTGGCAAGAGAGCTCTACATCATGCACCTGTTTTGGTTTTTGTTTTGTTTTTTCATCAGAGAAGAAAAATTTTTTTTCCTGGAACTTCTTCCCCCCACCCTTCTCCCCACCTGACCTTCCCATACATCTCGTTGGCCAGAACTGGGTCACACTAGCAAACCCAAGCTGCAAGGGAGGCTGGAAAAGCAAGCATCTGCCTTTTTTCAGCCTCTATCATAGTGGTCTGGTCTATAAGTTAGGATTTAGGCTTGGCTACATAGGACGAAGAAAACAAATGACATTGGCTTAAACAGGTGAGAAACTTATCTCTCACATAAAAGAAGTTGTAGGCAATCTGTGGTTAGTTTTGGCAGGTCCATGACATTGTTAGGGGCCCAGGGTTTTTCCAGATCTTGCTCCCACATCTGAGGGTGTGCCCCCATCCTCAGAGTCCAGGACAAGCTCTAGCCATCACCAAGAGTGCCCTTTTACAGGCTTCTGAGAAGTCCTACAGGGCACTTCTGCTTATATCTCATTGGCAAGAACTTAGTCATAGTCTTAGTTGAAAAGGAGGCTGGGAAATGTAGCCTTTTTGTGGAGAAGTTGCATGCCAGAATAAAAAAAAAGAAAAATCAGGATTTTGTTACTAAGGAAGAAGACTTTGTTTTACATTGCCTTTAGAGCCTGCTGCTGGGACACCCAAGGATCATGTGAGAGTGGTTTATGAAGGAAACACTCCCAGGAGAAACCAGTAAGGACCTAGAAAAAGGGTAGCAAGCAAGGATCTCAGACAAAGTTATAAGAAGGGTAACTTCACCTGGTCAGCAGAGGAGCTCCGGAATATGAATTCCTACCCCGGCAGGGGATCTGGGCTTCCATATCTATGCCTGTGGGTTATTGGCTAAGGGCCACTCTGGTTAACATAATCCAGGCACTCAGGCTCTCTATGTGGGTACAAAGGGGCAGTTGTACAGGACAGCCCTCCTGAGAAGTGTCACGGGTACCTCAGATTGGAAGCAAAAGCACACTTAGTGGTAGGGGCAGAATTAGGGAAAGGGATCCCGGGGATCTGGGCGGAGCCCCAACGGGGTCCCTGCAGGGAGAGTGGATAGAGGCAGGCAAGTAGGAATCTGTCACCGAGGCCGGGAGGGGAGGGTGGGAATGGCTGATGGCAGCGTCAGTGCTTATGAGATGGTGAGTCACAGAAAGTCATACACAGGAATAAAGACAGACTCAGAAAGGGCCAGGGGAACAAGCGTGGCTGCCTGAGTGCAGAGGGCTCGTCTGAGGCCACAGCTGTTTTTAATAGTGGTAATGACTACATTGGGGCAGATTGATGTTGATCAGAACACACACATTTTAAACGTCTTTAATTAACAGCATTCATTTTATTAACAGATTTTCTGGAACACAGGAGAACATTTGCTTCGTTGAGAACTGTGTCCTTTGTCCATTTATCTGTGGGGTTGTTGGATTTCTAATTGATTTGTAGAAGTTCTTTAAATACTAAGGAAATCAGGCCTAGGTCATAGGTATCACTAATATTTTTTTTCTCAGTTCCTACACTGTGTGTGTGTGTGTGTGTTTGTGTGTGTGTGGATTGTTCCTCCTTGTCAGATAGCATGTGCATGGACGATGCTGCTAACTGCACACCATGTTGTCCAAAGGGCCTGTCCTCTTGGGTCACAGGTACCACCTCCCACCCCGGTCTTTCCTCCTTGGCATTGTAGGAGGACTGCCCTACAGGCAGGGAGGAAAGTCTTAGTCAGCAGGGTCTGGCCCCCCCGCCAAGAGTGTCCCATATGTCATGTTTCCTAGTTCCTTTGCCATTGCTCAAGTGATTGTGAGCATTTTTATATGGAGAATTTAGTTTAAGAAATATAAAAAATTATAGTGACTTTTAATCACATGAAAAGATTCAGAACATAGAGTGAGAGGAAATTGATACAACATTTTCTCGGGCTATTTGCAATATCTATCAAAATTAGCAAGGCATGTACCTTTTGACTCAGCAACTCTACCTCTATAGTTTGTAGAAATGGTACATTCACACATGTACACAGATGTATGAGAATGTTCCTCTCTGTATGTGGATTGTAAATTCCTCAAATATCTCATTTTCTGCTCTCCATCCCTAGAACAGTGCCTGGCACATCTTGGGCATCAATACAAACTTTAGCAAAGAATGAAGAGTAAGAAGCTGGAAAAAAATCTAAGTCCCACGGCTGAATAATTACGGTACTTCCATCTAACGGGATACTGTACAGCCATTAAGGAGAGAGATCCAGGCGTGTAGATACTGAACCATCTCTAAGGTATAATGTTAACAGACAGCAAGGTGTAGAGTAGGGCAAATTGTGTGCTACTGTTTAAAAAGAAACAAATGACATACACATATGAGTACATAGATAAATGTGGAAACATGCAAAGATGTCTGAAAAGGTTCATAAGAAATTAGCAATTATAAGATGGGGGACAGGGGTGTGAGAAACTTTACTATATACCCTTTTGCAGTATTTTTTTTCTAACGTGCATTACCCATTCTAAATAACTACATAAATGAAATGCTGTGTATGAACGCACTTCGTATCAGTTTCTTCGTCACCATTTCTACAGGGACGTTACAATTCTATCACTCAGCATAGTCAGAGCAAGCCTGACCTCACCTTATACGTACAGTTCAGGCTTGTCTTCCTCCCTCTGCACCTCACCCTTCCAACACCCTTCTTTTGCCTCAGGCCCAGTCGTGTTTCCCCACATTAGAATGTCCAAGAGTGGAGCTGAAGAGCTAATTCATACTGTGGTAAATGGCTGCCATGGCTCACCGCCTTGCTTCTCTTAGGAGTATTGCCATTTTAATAGGGTCAAAGTCTTGAGCCCAAGAGACCTGAGCTCTGATTGAACAGATTGCAGGCACTGGCAGCTATTCAGTGTGCGAAGTAGAGGCATTCAGCAGCCCTGAGCATCTGCACCTGCCCCTTCCTAGCCCTTCGAGTAATAACAGGCCAGAGAGCTGAATGGGAGGGTTTCGAGAGGCATTGACTGTTGACTCCCCTCCTCCAGGAAGGAGGGGCTGGGTTGCGTCTTCCCTGGAGGTGGCTAAACACAGGCTTGCTGAAGTGCCCTCACCAGCGGCCTGACGGGACTGGCTCATGACGCGCAGAGAAAGAAAGGCACGGTGACACGGCTGTCATGGCTATTCCCAGCTCTGCTGGCTTTTAGAGAGTGTGGATGAGGACTCAGGAGCCAGTTCCATGACCTGCAGGCCCCATGTTCCTTATCCAAGCCCTGAGAATACACCTGAGAACAGGTGGAGTCGAGTGGGCATTCGGCCTGAGGAGCTCTCATCTGAGGTTACCGAAGCTGGAAGAGCTGAAAAGTTTATTCCTGCACAGATCCAGCCCAGAGCACTGTCCAGATTCTCCACCCTGGGGCCCCTTTGGGCAACTTGGGGGAAGGGGTCTGGTAAATTAATTTTTGATGAAAGTTTCAGTTTAAGATTTTTGACCAGCAGTCTCTTGTGGACATATTTGTAAATACTATCATGTTTCTGTGAAAATGCGTTATCAAATAAAATGGGAGGAAAACACCTTTTCTAGCAAAGAAAAGCAAAAGAGCAAAAAAAAAAAAAAAAAAAAAGCTGGGGCCTCCCAGCAGTGTCCCCTCTTCCTCTGGGCGATGCTACTCTGATTTTCATCACTGCCTGCCCCTCTCCACTGCTGCTGAATACACCTCACTCCAGGGGCCCTGACCGGGCTCCCCCTTCACCCTCACACCCCTGGTCGTTGGAGGGGGCTCAGGCATAGGCTCGGGACTTATTTGGGCAAGTGTTGGGCTGCACCCAACAGGCCTGCAAGCCTTGGAGTTGCCCAGCCATGAGACGGAAGAAAGAGCCCAGATACAGCGACAGAGACATCAAGAGTTTATCAGATAGGGGAAACTTACAAGTCTGAAGCAAAAGGTCCTGGAGAGACACCCCACTGTGTACAGTAGGCAAGACACCGCTACAATCTTCGCTGCTCCGGGGAGAAGGAGGCTACCATTTATAGGGGGAATTAACATCAAGTTGGCTCATCAGTTACCGGGGAAACCGGTGTCTGGGACAGGAGGCAAGCATGTAGGCAGTTCCCGATTAAGCCCTATGATTAAGAGGACTGGTTGGTGATGTGAGTGAAGCAGGGACTGGTCGAGCAGGGCATGTGCAGAGAGCACGAGAACAGCCATCTTGAATGGCCTGACCAACAGCGAGTGAGTCACGAGGAGCTACTGGTGGGGTCTTGGAGAGAAGCTCTCTCGCTCTTCTGAGACAGCATGTTCTTCCCTCCCTTGCTGGGACTTTGAGAGGAAGCCGTGGCCCCAGAAGTTGCTGGTGCCATCTTGCCATCCCCGGGAGAGTGGGCCTCAGGATGAAGGCAGAGATGAGGCACAGAAAGAAGCCAGGTCCTTGGGGATATTACTGACCTGCTGGCTCACGACCTACCTGAAGCCTGCCCCATCCAGACCTTTCCATTATAGGAACCGATAAGCCAGCTTTATCGTTTAAGCCAACTGAAGCATGCTTTTGCTGCCCCAGTTGAAAAATTCCTAACGGATTGCTGAGGCAGGTACTACTGCAGGAACCAAAGAGCTATAAGGCTGCCCATGGGGGTCTGCTCATGCCAGGGACAGGGAACACCTCCGCTGCCTCTAACCTGAGAAGACCATAGGCAGCTTCCACCAGCGTCAGGCTGAACCAGGTGGTGAAGGGACACCCTTCCCCCAACGACTCCCAGCCTGGCTGTGGACCTTCTCCAGCCACAGGGGTCAAGCCAGGCCGTGAGCCCAGGTGAGAAGTGACCTGCCCAGGCTGGACAGCTGTCAGCTGCACTCGCTCAGGCTCTACTCTAAGAAGAGCAGACTCAGGAGGAGTGCGAGGGAGAAAAGACCCTGCGAGAGGAGAAGGAATCCCTAAGATAGAGACTGGAGCCCGGGCCATGGCTCAGAGGAGGATCCAGGGCAGCACCACTGGGGTGGATGGGATCTCTCGCAAAGGCCCGAGTACCCTTACTGACAACTTTTTCTCCCCCTGTGGAGGCATGGAGAGCAAAGTCGATGTCAGTAACTAGAAAAAAATGAAGACGTCCCCTATTTGTACGTGAGTGAGTTTATGTGCCATTACACGTGATGTAATACCACAACTTCTCCTTTCTGGATACTGATGTTGGCACAGAACATCTCTGGAAGGACAGTCAGAAGCTGCTAACAGTGGAAGGGAGCTGGGGGCAGGAGGGGCTAACTCAAACTGTAACTCTTTGGTTCCTTTCTGTTTTCCTTTGCAGGTAGCACAGCGGCTCAGAGCTCAGACTTGGAGCCAGGCTGCCTGGTTTGAAGCGCAGCTGCACCAGTGTGAGCTGAGGCCAGCTGCTTCACCCCCGCCCTGTGCCTTGGGGGTACATCCTCCCTCACAGAGTCGTTGGTGAGGCTCACGTGCCCTAACATCTACACATAAGTAAAGCACTTCACAGTAATGGCTATGATTGCAATTATTGTTATTAACTTTAAAAATTTAGGTGTAATTTTTTTTTAAATTTATTTGGCTGTGCCGGGTCTTAGTTGCGGTATGCGGGATTTTCAGTTGCGGCATGTGGGCTCTTGGTTGCTGCATGTGGACCCAGTTCCCTGACCAGGGATCAAACCTGGGTCCACCTGAATTGGGAGCGCAGAGTCTTAACCACTGGACTGCCAGGGAAGTCCCTGGGTGTTATCTTGAAAAGAATGCAATCAGCTGTGGTTTTCTTTTCACAAATGATGAGAAGAGATAGTAGGGACTAAAAACTGCTGGGTCATTATATAAAATCTTAGCTATTACTTTTAACCTTCTTAATCTCATCTTTTATTGGAGCTATTGGCAAGTCAGAAAATGTGACTCTCTATTGCCTTTTTATTCTTCACCGACCTAGGTGAAGGTCGGTGGAATTGGGAGAATATGGATAATCAATCCTTGACTATTGAAAGCTGCTTAACCGTAGCTCAGGTGTGACGGAGATGACCCTTATCTCCAAGCTGTGGAACTAGAAACGCTTGTGGAGAAAAGCGTTGTGCAGCTCACCTGGTTCTTTGGGTTTGCATCTAGCATGCTCGAAGTGACCTCTTGCCTTCCGTTTTGGTTCACCCTGCAAACCTGCACATTTTCCATGGCCCACAACGTCTCTCCTGAAACCCCTGCAGGGAGACACTTTACTGGCGATGGAAAGAACAGAAGCCCTGCTCACTCCATCTGCTGTCCTAGACATCTGGCTTCTTGATCTCTCCCTTGAGGGTGCTTGGGACTCATGGGGGAATTCCCCGTGTCCTCAACACAGGGCTCATAAGCTCCCTGAGGCTCACACTGGCAGCAGCAAGTCTCCAAAGATGGCCTTTTGCTTTGGGAACAAGACCAGTGGAGCTTTCAGTGTCATGCCCACACCCTGCCAGACCCTCAAGGGCAAGGCAGAGGCTGCAGTGCCAAGGGCACTAGATGTAGGTCTAGGTTGCGGTGGGACAGCTGACAATTGTTTTCTGAATCTGTGAGGGTAAGGAGAGAGTGTTTCTAGCTGAACCTAGTGAGACTCACACAACTGGAGACAAGGTTCTTTCTAAAAGAGATGTGAGGGACTTCCCTGGCAGTCCGGTGGTTAAGACCTCACTTCCAATGCAGGGGGTGCAGGTTTGATTCCTGGTCAGGGAGCTAAGATCCCACATGCCTCACGGCCAAAAAACCAAAACATAAAACAGAAGCAGGGGGCTTCCCTGGTGGCGCAGTGGTTAAGAATCCTCCTGCCAATGCAGGGGACACGGGTTCGAGCCCTGGTCCGGGAAGATCCCACATGCTGCGGAGCAACTAAGCCCGCATGCCACAACTACTGCGCCCGCGCTCTAGAGCCCGCGAGCCACAGCTACTGAAGCCTGTGAGCCTAGAGCCTGTGCTCTGCAACAAGAGAAGCCACCGCAACGAGAAGCCCGCGCACTGCAGTGAAGAGTAGCCCCTGCTCGCCGCAACTAGAGAAAGCCCACGCACAGCAACAAAGACCCAACGCAGCCCAAAAGAAAAAGAAATTAAAAGAACAAACAAAAAAACAGAAGCAGTATTGTAACAAGTTCAATAAAGACTTTAAACATTGTCCACATCAAAAAATAAATAAAAAAAAAAAAGAGATGTGATAGGAAACAAAGTGGTTGCATTTATTCCTGTTACCGAGGAAAGATTTCACATGACACAGTTTAGGTAGAGACTGACATGGATGTGTTTGGAAGCCTTGAAATCCAAGTGAATACAGTAACCAGCACAATCCAATAGAACTTTCTGATGAAAATGTTCTACATCCACACAGTCCAATATGGTAACCATTAGCTACAAGTGACTACTTAATGCTTGAAATCTGGTTAGTGCAAAGAACTGAATTTTAAATCATATTTAATTTTAATTGATTTAAATATACATAGCCACTTGTGGCTGGTGATGATCACATTAGACACGTAGTTATAGACAACTGACTTTCACTACAATAATGATTTGGGGAAAGAAAGAGAAAGTAGTATTTTTGGGAGCTGTGTTTCAGACACAATGCTGGATACTTTCTGTAACAGAATTATCTCATTTAATCCCCACAATTTAGAGGGGTAAACTGGGGGCCAGAGAGAGGTAAGTGACTTGCCGAAGGTTGCATCCCTAGAGGGGTCACGGAAGGGGTTCACACTTGGGTCTGGCCATTCTTTCTCCAAGCACCATCTTGTATGTGCCACAACCAGAGAGACTCAAGATGGACTGGAGGGGTTTAGGTTACAGCAACAAAGCTAATTAAGGCCGGAAAATATGACTTTGTGGTTAGGGAAGTTGGGATTATCTTATTTCAAGGTAAGAATACTGAAGGAAGCACTCAATCTTTAGTACTAAATTGAAAGATTTAATTTTTGGAAGAGAGTGGCAGGCTGCCTCTGGCACCACTAGTGAAAGTGGCACTTAATTCTGGTTAACATGGGGGCCATGGGAGAATGTAATAAAGTCTTAGTTGTATTGTGGGGGGCACTCTCTCCACATCTCAATGAGCCTGAGTGGACTTAGGTCCCCGTGGGCCAACTCTGGTGCAGGAGGAACTCGACAGCCTTAGGACACTGTGTGAGTAGCATTTAGGCTAACCAGAAACTGGTGGCTTCTAAAGCAGAAGCCTGTTCTCAGATTACATGTAGATCTCAACCCTGGTGTTAGCAAAAGCACACAGTGTGGACAGCCTCTCTGCTGGACTGCTCTTGATGCGGAGTTATTGCCAAGCTTGAACAGATGAATGGAACTGTTAGGCAATTCTCTGCTCCACTTACCTGTGGGCATGAAACAATTCTTTAAATTCCACCATGTTTCACATTTGAAACTAAAAGTAATTTAGATTGTATAGCTTGGAGGAAAAAAAAAAAAAACTCATTCTCTTGCAAAGATTTGACAAGCCCATTTTGACACACAATTGCCAACAGATGGTTTTATAAAATGTAATGAAATGAACACAGTCAGTATTGCATGTATTGGATTTTGCAATTTTCCAAAGTAAGCCCTCATTTTTGGCATGTCACACTAGTTAAGAACACAACATCATTGTAGACCAGTTATACATATTCTGGTGAACTTGGCGTGGCCTTTTGTTTTTCCATCACTCCCTTAAGACAGGATGTTTGCCGTTCTGAGAATGAATTAACATTCTATTCGGTGATCTGTAAACTGTGATGTGAAATAAATTACAAATTGGGACTGTTTTAATTTCCCAAGCAAAAAATATTTAAACTTGAAATTATAAAGTTTACTCCTTCCTATTTGAGAATATGCATTACAGAGTGAAATAAAGGAATTTAAAGGTTTTTTTTTCCTGGCAATAATCTTAGAATTTTACAGTCTTCCAAGAAAAATCTCCAATAGTTGTTAATGTTTGTATACCATAAACTTCCTGGAGCAACTGACTTATGAAACTGTTTATGACACTACTGTTCACCAATCAAACTTGTATAGAGTATGTTTTCAGGGAAACCAAAACCAACTTCCAACACCACAGAGGAAGGCGTCTGCCCACGTATGGCAGCCTAGATAACACAACAATATGTTAGAAAACCCACATTCCATTCTGCTTTTCTTTCCCTCCTTACCATTCTTTCCACAGGTACATTACAGGGCATGCATCTAATAGAACAAAGTGCTGATAAGTAAATCATCTGAGTAATACATAGATAACACAATTGCCTAGACAATTTATATACATACAGAGGTTGGTTGTGTTTCTTAGAATGTAATGATGCAGTGGGTGGATCTTCAGGGTAGGAAACTATTCAAGACAGGCTGGATTTGTGGTGGGTTTAGAAGAGACAGCAAGTTGGGAGAATATCAAGGGACAGGCTGTTCCAGGCAGAAGGGGTTTCTGAGCAAGCAAACATGGGGCTGCAGTGAGGCTGGCTGGAGTGGCGCCAGGGGCTACCTGGGGTAAAGCCAAAAGGTGGAAGACCTGGTAGCCCAGAAATGGGATTTGTTCTTAGAGGTTCCTCAGAAGTTCTGCACACCTAGGCTGAAAAAAGCATACAAGTTGGATCATAGGAATATTCATTTTTGGAAACAAATGTTCATGCAAAATAGTTTTCATTGGTAATAGAATTATGACCAGGTTTTAGGATAAGGAGGTACTACTGCTGGCTAGAGTGAGATTCTTGTCTTTTGATTCTTAAAGGACAAACAAGTACAGTCTAGCACAAAGGGCTCTTGTCTGAGAGGCAGGAGGAATGAGGTCTAGTCCCAGCTCAACCACCCAAACTGGCTTCAGTCTCTTCTGTGTAAAATGCCAGGTGTGGGGTGAATGCGATGATAATCAGAGGGAACTGCCAGTTTGGAACACGGTGGTTGTACCCTCCTTAAGCTGTGACTACCCAGTGCAGGGAGACTTGCTAAATTGTCTTTTCTTGGGACTAACCTCAGTGACATCTTCCCACCTTCTATAAGAAGCCCTGTGCCCTCTTACTAGCATGCAGGTATCACATATTTTAGGTTTAAAAAAATCCATTCCCCGCCCCCCCCCCATCAATGGTTTAATGGATAGGCCTATCATCTGAATTCAACAAAACAATTGAATGTTTGAAATTTGGTAAATGAGATGACTCAGATTTGAAATGCTGAGTAAACTGATGTAGCAGTCAGGAGAGGCTGGGTTCCCTGCAATGATGAATATGCCAAAATCTCAGGGCTTCAAATAGCAAAAGTTTACTTGCCGCTCTCACTACGAGTCCATTACTGGGTTGGCTGGGGGCCGGCCAGGAGCAGGCTGGTGGAACAGCTTACTCAGGAGCCTGCTCCTGGCTGTGGCTGAGGGGAAAGGGAGCAGAGACAACTGTCCTCAGGCTCTTGAAGTTCCTGCCAGAAGTGACATGTCGCTTCTGCTCACCTTACGGGCCAAAGCACATCACATGGCCATGCCTAACTTCTTCAGAGGGTGGGAAGGTACAGTATCGTTACGTTCCCCAGGAGGTAGGGAGCTGAAAGTATTTGGAACAGCACAAATGCCTAACACCACATAAGTGCCAGGAGAGGCCCCACTTCATCATGAGTCTTTTGTATAACGTTATTCGTCTGCTAGGGCTGCCCTAACAAAGTGCCATAGACTGGGCAGATTAAATAGCAAAAATTTTTCTCACAATTCTGAAGGCTAGAAGTCTGAGATCAAGGCTTGGCAGTACTGGTTTCTTCTGAAGCCTCTCTTCCTGGTTTGTGGATGGTTGTTTTCTCCCTGTGTCCTCGCATGGTCTTCCCTCTGTGCCTGTCTGTGTCCTAATCTCCTCTTCTTATAAGGACACCAGTCATATTGGACTAGGGCCCACCTTAATGACTTCATTGTACCTTGTCGCCTCTTTAAAGTCTGGGTGTTAGGACAGATTTTGGGGTGACGGGTGGGTGGGCCACAATTTATCCCATAACAGATACCATGTTAAAATTGGGGCTATCTCGTTAATTGGGGCTATGACAATGCTAGGAGTATGCAGAACTTTCGGATACATCTTATCCCTATACTTGGTGCCAAAACTCTAACGAAATAAACTTCAGCAAACAAATCATTTCTTGCTATGACCTTTAAGACAGATGCTGTGATTAGAATTAAAAAAACAATTTTTTTAAGAAATTTAAATTCAATGGCAGGCCTATAGAGAAAGTTTCCCTAATTCATCGAATACCCTAAACTCTTTCTGAACTTATTAGATAGTACTGATTTAACTTTTTACTGGCTTAGTAATTCTCTTGTGATAGCTATATGGTAGAAAACCACAGACCAGTTAACTCTTATTGAATACTTCCCTGCTATTAGACACTGATCTAGGCTAGGGATTCTCAAACTTGCCTATATATCAGAATCCCAGGAGGTCTGGGATGGGCCTGAGGTTTTGCATTTCTACCGGGTTCCCAGGTACTGCTGGTGCTGCTGGCTCGGGTCCAGGGACCAGACTTCAAGCAGGGCTGGATTAGGAAGCTGCGGCTCAGGTGATGCAAAACCATCTTCACGTGCCTTCTCATCTGGGTGCCTGTGTGGGGGGGTGCTGGGAGCTACCAGGTTAACGTAGGTACGCACACTGGCACCTTCCAGGCACTGGCAGACAGCACGCCAGGGAGAATCATCTAACCAGGACTAGCTCTTCTGTGTTTCTTCATCACTGCACAAACCATGTAACTAACCTTCCTCACTCTGCACAAGGCCTGCCTCCTCTTGGCTCACTTTTCAGTCATTCTGGTTTTGTTTTTAGAACAGAGGGTCCTGGTAGAACATTCTTTTCAACAGTTACGCCAATTCCACCAGTCTTGAGAAAAAAAAAGACTTACCCAAATCCTTTTTCCATTTCCAACAGTGCTGTTGTCACAAACAAAAATTTCCTGGGCCCAGGGTTAACTTCGACCAGTTCTGCTTTGGGCGTCACGGAGCTCCCTGCCGAGACACAGCATGGCAGCCTGTACTCACTCTCTTCTTGACATCCTTGCCCTCCTACTGGGGCTGCAGACTCTGGCCCTGCCATTAGGACTGGTTGTTTTTTAGTTCCCCAAGGAGCAGGGACAGCCAGGGAGGTGACAGGTGTATATGCCCAGAGGTGGCTGAGGCAGACACTGTTCTCTGCCTACCCGATATCCGTTCTCCTTTTCTTCCTTACTAAGCAGATCCCAGTGTCGTTCAGGGTGGCAATGTGTCCCCTAAATGCCGTGGCAATGCCCTTGCAGCCAGCAGTAGCTGTGTGACCCAGTACTGACCAATGACATCCAAGGAGTTTCTGCATGGGGCTGCCAGGAATGGCTTTTAAAAGGTGTCTGGCTCAGCTGGGGTGCTCTTATGCCCTTCCCTTTCCCTTTTTTTCCTTCCTGGAATTCAGGTGCAAGGCTTGGAGTTGCAGCAGCCACTTTGCTACAAGAGCTGCACACTGAGGAAGTTGGAGCAGGAAGAAAGAAGGAGCTTGCCTCTTGAATGACTTCCCTGCAGCTGCTGATCTCCAGACTTCCTCTTCTGTGAGAAAACGAACCCCTTACTCCGCGAGGCCTCTGTCAGGTTTTTGGTTACTCAGTTACCCGCGAGGGCTCTGCCTCAGGCAGCATGGTGTCTGGGAAGGAAAAGAAGTGATTGGGAAAGGACATGAGCATGCTCCCTGCCACCGATGATGATAAGAAGTGGTAACCACCATTTCCTGAGCACTTACTGTAGCTCAAGCACGATGCCAAGCCCAGGACACACAGAACCCTGGAGTTGAAAGGAATCTCGAGCAACATCCAGCCTCACCCTTTCCCCTGAGGATGGCAAACTCGGAAGTGGCGAGGGGGTTGGAGGACTTGCATGGGAGCTGGGAGCCGAGCATTCTGTATAGAAAGGATAAATCATGTCTCCCACTTTCCAAATGTATCAAGACACTGTTGTGATTAATGTAATAGAATAATATATATAATAGAATAATATATATTAATATGTAGGATGATATATAATATAATATATATTAATATAATAAAAGCATCGCTGAATGCAGAGGTTGTGACCATGATGAATTTTCTGGTGCGTGTGTGTTTAAAGGGTTTTCATACCCCAGGAGTCATGACCACCTCCTCATGCAGACCTGCCCTGTGCTGTTCCTTCTCCTGAGAAAGCTCCCTGGGAATCTCAGGGCCTTTCTTACCTTGAGTTCAGCTCTGCCTCTGGGTAAGTTCTACCACTGATCTGGTCCACATGAGGGCAGTTGAGAATAAGCCCCTCCAAATATTTGGAAATCAGCAGTCGTATGTCCTGGTACCTCTTACCCCATTGTCACCTCGACCTAGGGTGACAGCTTGTCCTGGTTTGCCTAGGATTATCCCAGCTTTAAAACTGAAAGCTCTGGGACTTCCCTCGTGCGCCAGTGGTTAAGACTTCAGCTTCCAATGCAGGGGGTGTGGGTTCAAACCCTGGTTGGGGAGCCAAGATCCTACATGCCTTGTGGTCAAGAACCAAAACATAAAACAGAAGCAATATTGTAACAAATTCAATAAAGACTTTAAACATGGTCCACATCAAAAAAAATCTTTTAAACAAAACAAAACCAAACCAAACCCTGAAAGCTCTGTGTCTGGAAACCTTCTCAGTCCTGGGCAAATCAGGATGGTTAAGGGCCTAACCTGTACCTGTCTACCCTTTTTCAGGCTAAGCAATGTGTTTCCTAAAATGCTGGTAGTAGAATGAGGTGTCTCCTCCCATCCTGATCCTCCCCTCTGGCACACTCCAGCTTGTCAATGTCACTCGTAAAGTGCAGCACCTGGAACCAGAGACAATAGTGTTGAGTTCAGCAGACCTGTCAATGCAGTCAATTTGTAACCAACTGTACAACCATTGGCTCATAACTGTACATGTGGTCAATTAAAACCATAGGGCTTATTTCCCTCAAGTCTGGTTTCCCTGCTCACACCCTGGATTTGGCAATTGGCTTTTTTGAACTAATGGCAGTTTGTTTTTTAATTTATTCTAGTTTAACATTTTGGCTTGGGCCCAGGCATCATTCTTGTTCAGCTGATGTGAATTGTGAGCATGTAGCGTCTCTTACTGGTGGTCTCGACCCTGTGTGTGACTTCTGAATATTTGTTAAACACTTCTTCTATGCTCTCATCCAAATTGTTGATTATGTTTGACAAAGAGCCCTGGGGCACACCACCGAGACATCCTTTTAGAGTAACAACAAGCTGTCAGTCAATAATCTGTAGTTTTCTTGTTCAGCCACCTAGGAATCCATCTCACTGTGTTTTGGCCCTTGGGGGTGAACCACAATGACTTTGAGCATATGCTCCTGAAAAATAAAGATACTTTAGGGGCTGAAGGCTTTCCCAAAAAGGCGAGGGTGTCACCAGGTCAACCCCACCTGAAAGAGCACAGATAGTTGAGGCACTGACCCTATAATTACGTGGGTGGTTTACTCCCTGCAAAGCCCTAATGGTCAATTGACTCCCTTTGGTCACTGACAGGTCTCTGAGTCTCCTCCTCTCACCAGAAATTATTTAGTAAACTCCTGGGGAGTTCAGATCGATTTGCTTAGTATTCCAAGATTTTATTCTGTCACATAAAGAAATTGATACCGTGGGATATATTATACTTTCAAATGTATCCTCTTAGAACTTGTGTTTTAACTTTTCTATTCCTCTACCTGTTCCTATAACCTCGATTACAACCGAGCTATGGCCTACAGAGAAATGCCCAGGTCTTAAATGTGCAGTTCCAAGAGTTTTGACAAATGTATGGATCCACATAACGAGCACCCCAATCAAGATACAGAGCATGTCCGTCACCCTAGGAAGGTCCCCTCCTTTACCCTTCACAGAGTCTAAGGCTCTAACACAGCAACAGATCTTAGACAACATGCAAATATAATTAGGGTGGAGTAAATAAGCTATAAAAATAAAATTAAGAGATATACATGATTTGAATGTCCCTCCTACATTCAACTGTCCCTCGAGTTTAGAATGTCCCTCCCTCTCCATGGGGCAAGGTAACCAAGTGTTTACTACATTGTTTCCCCACAATTCCCATTGCATAATTTTTTTCAAATAGCTCAATATGTCATAACAATTAAAGTGTTTATTCTGTGTTGTAACTTGTAGTATTTAACAAATATGTATGTAAAATTGAATCTGTTTGGACATGAGTGTCATTAGGTATGTAAGGACCAATGTCATGGTCATTGGTTGGCAGAACTGACCCATGAAGCCTGCAGCCAGCAGAGGTGCAGGAGTGGGTGCCGGCTGGCCTCCACCACTGGTTTGTGTCGGCTGCTGTTTAAGGAGACCTGCCTTTGCAAGTGCATCGCTGACTGCTGTGGCTGATACAACTGCAGGGGTCTGGTGAACGTGAGTGATTGATGGGGCCTGACTTTGCAAATAGTGAAGACTTCTTTTGTTGCCAGAGAGGAACTGGACTGGCCCATTCATCATAAGTGGACAGAAGACAACTCTCTGTAATTCCACCTCGTAAAGAGTGTTCAACATTTATTATGATGGTGACGTTAGGAAAACTCTGGGAAGTTCTTTAAGTCGGATAGCAAATTATGTTTTAGGAATCCTGTCTCAGGTTCAGCTTTGGTGTTTTTGCCCAGCTATGGTTAGGTACTACTCACATCACTGGGTAGCAATGAAGAAATATTAGCAGTAACATCAGTAATAACCACCACCATTATGACAGCAATAGCAACCGTTGCTGTCTGCTCACGTGCTGGGTGCTGTGCTGCGGAGCTTATGTAAGTCATACTAACGAGTTTCCATGGCTGCACCATTTATAGATGAAGTAATTGGAGTCAGACAGGTTAAGTAACTTGCCTAACAGGGCTACACCACATTAACAGCAGCATTTGTACCAGGTTTACTAGTCAGTGTCCCAGGGGAGAACAGATGGCCAACTTAAATTGGGCGATCAGAAGTGAGTATACATAAGATGTGGGCAGGGTTTAAGGAAACCATAGGGCCACTAACAGTGGGGCCCTTGGACCCCTAAGCCAGTGGAGCAGAGGAGAAAGCTGGGGACAGTGAGTCTGTGTGGAGAGGGCTGTTTCAGGAGCTGCGGTCTTTGGTTGAGAGTCACAGTCAGTCATGGGGACATCCACGGATACGGGGAGGATAGATGCTCTGACCTCAGGGCACTTGCCTGCCTCCACTCCACTGGGCTCTCCGTTGATAAACCCAGTGGAAGCAAGCGGTGGAGCCCCGTTGACGTAGTCGAGTATTGGTATTGAAAACTTCTTCTTTCAGTCTGTGGCTTGTTTTTTTCACTTCATGTATGCTGACTTTTGTTCTACATATGGTTTGCACTTTAATGTAACGAGTTAGATTTTCTTTCATGGTTTATGCTTTTATCTCATTGAAGAAATTCCTTTCCTACTCCAATGTCATAAAAACAGGCTCTTATTTTCTTCTACATGTGTTAAGATGTTTTCCGCATTGGGTCTCTAGTATCCATAATTTTGTATGTGCAGGGGAAAAAGTGATTTTCCCCCCCAATCAATAGCCAGTTGTCCCAGCATCATTCACTGGTCTAAACTGTAATGCCACCCTTGCCATGAATGGGGTTTTCACACGTGTGGGGACCTGAATGTAAATGTGTTCCTTGGTTGATTTGTCTATCTGGACTTGTTATTTTACAGACACCTGGCACTCATTATTTTAGTGTCTCCTTCTTAGCAAGTTATATTATCCAGAAGTGTGAGTCCCCATCTCCTTCTCTTCCCCCTCTTTCTTCAATTTTTTTCTTAGCTGTACTTTTCCTTTTGTTACTTGCTATTAATCTGAGAATGAACTTGACAAGTTCCATGAAAAAGATTTGTTGGGGTTTTGTCTGGAATTGCATGGCATTTATTGATTAATTTGGAGAGAACTGACTTATTTAAAATATTAAGTTTTGGGGAATTCCCTGGTGGTCCAGTGGTTAAGACTTGGCACTTTCACTGCTGTGGGCCTGGGTTCCATCCCTGGTTGGGGCACTAAGATCCCACAAGCCGCGTGGCCCGGCCAAAAATAACCCAACAGAACGAACAAACAAAAATATTAAGTTTTGCCATTTGTGACTGTGGTAGATATGTCTACTTGTTTAGATGTACTTCATTTTCATGTCCTTCATTATAATTTGATAATTTCCTCTGGATCATGTACTATTTTTGTTAGAATTTTTTTCCTAGTTAAATACCTGGTGGTTTTGTTTTGTTTTGTATTAAGATTGGAAACTTCTTTTTTATTACATTTTTTATTAGTTGACTCTTGTCTAAATACTTTTTTTTTAATCTGTTGATCTTTTCTATTTAGCAACCTGTTAAAATGTCATATTAGGTATAATAGTTTTAAAGAAGCACTTAGATTTTCTATGTTGTGGTAGGCAAAAGTCTAAGAAAGTCCCCAAGATTTTCACCTTCTGATATACACCCCCATGTAATCTCCTCCACTGAGTGTGGCAAGATCTGTGAATATGGTGGAATAGTCACTCCCTTGAATAGGTTATTTTATACGGCAAAGATGATGGGATAGTCACTCCCATTATTGTTATATCATACAAGACTCAGTCTTAGCCCATGGAAAGGAAAGACTCTCCTGGAGGCTTTGAGTAAGTACACTGTCATAGTGCGGGGCATGTGGCAAGGGACTGCGGGCAGCTTCTGGGAGCTGAGAGCAGCTCCCAGATGATCAAGGAGATGGAAACCTCAGTCCTACAACCACAGGAATTTAATTCTGCAAACAACTGCATGAGCTTGGACGAGGACCCTGAGCTCCAACTGAGAATAGAAACAGGGCGCCACCTTGATTTCTGCCTTCTGAGACCTTGCGCAGAGAACAAAATTCTACTGAACTATGAGGTAATAAGTGTGTACTGTTTGAAGCTTCTATACTTGTGATAATTTATTACCCTGCAACAGAAAACAAATACATACATAAACAATTATATTGTCTGCAATTAATGGCAAGATTTTTTTATTCCTTTCCAACCATTACACATTTTATATTCACCTCTGGTCTTACTGTGGGTGCTAAAACCTTGGGTTAAATAGAAGAGCTGATTTTGAAAATCCTTGAATTTTTCTTGATTGTGAGGAAACACTTCCAATGTTTCATCATTTAGTATAATGTTTGCTGTAATTTCTTGTAGGACATCTTTTATGAGGTCATAACTTTCCCTTCTATTCCTACTTTGCTAAGAGTTTATTTTCTAATTATAAATGCGTTTTAAGTTGTTAAATGAGTTTTCTAGATCTATGGAAATAATTATGTATTTTTCCTTTTTTAACATGCTAACTGGCTCCTACATTGATAGACCTTCTGAAGCTAAACCTTTGTTTCATTCTGGCAATGAACCTTACTTTATTTTTTATTTTTTAGGTTTCAATACATTGCTGGATTTAGTTTGCTAACATCTTATTTAAGATTTTTGTTATCTTTCTTCAAATATTTGGAAAACTATCAAGGATTGTTCCTTTTTTTCTTTTTAAATAGAATTTTTCTTTAAGAGCGGTTTTAGGTTCACAGCAAAGTGGAACAGAAAGTACAGAGTGTTCTCATAAACTCCATCTCTCCCCACCCTCCAAGACTCCCTTGTTATCAACATCCTTCACAGAGTGGTACATTTGTTAACAACTGATGAATCTATGTTGACACATCGTTATAACCAAAAGTCCATAGTTCACATTAGGTTTCACTCTTGGCGTTGTACATTCTATGGGTTTTAACAAATGCATAAGGACATGTAGCCACCATTATAGTATCATACACAGTACTTTTACTGCTCTAAAAATCCTCTGCAATCTGCTGATTCATCCCTCCCTACCTCCAACTCCTAGCAACCACTGATCTTTTTACTGTCTGCATAGTTTTGCCTCTTTTAGAATGTCATATAGTTGGAATCATACAGTATGCAGCTTTTCAGATTGGCTTCTTTCACTTCATAATATGCATTTAAGTTTCTTCCATGTCTTTTCATGACTTGATAGCTCATTTCTTTTTAGCACTCAGTAATATTCCATTGTCTGCATGTACCACAGTTTATCCATTCACCTACTGAAGGACATCTTGGTTGCTTCCAGGTTTTCGTAATTATGAATAAAGCTGCTATAAACATCCATGTGCAGGTTTTTGTGTGGACATAAGTTTTCAAGTCCTTTGGGTAAATACTAAGGAGTGTGATTGCTGGATCATAGGTAAGAGTATGTTTAGTTTTGTAAGAAACTGCCAAACTGTCTTCCCAAGTTGCTGAACCATTTTGAAAGATCATTGCCTTTTTTCAGCTGTTGAATTTTTTTTTATTACTGATTTGACTTATTTTTTTAAATAAGTCTATAGATCTTAAAGTTTATAGATCTTTTCAGGCTTTTAAAATTCTTGTTTGATTTTTTAATATTTTTCTAGAGAATTGTCTACTGCATCTAATTATTTATTGTTCTATTGTTCACAGCTTTCATGAAAATTTTTTAAAATTTCCAATATCAATATTTATATTTAATTTTCATATTTAGTATTATTGATTTGTGCCTTTTCTTGTTTATTACTGACTAATTTTGGAGAGTTTTATCCATTCTACAGGTCTGTAAAGAGTCAGCTTTTGATTTTTATTAAACCTAGTTAGTTAGCTTTGTTTTTACTCCATTCACTTCTGTTCTTACATTTATTAGTTCCTTCTTTCTACTTTGTTTTATTATTATTTTTATAACTTCTTCAACTGAATGCTTTAGATCATTAGCTTTTAATTTTTCTTCTTTTCTACCGTATCTAATTTTTTCTCTAAGCATTGTTGCATTCCACATATAGAATGGCACCCATTTCTAAATATTTTGTAATTTTTATAATGGTTTATTCTTTAACACAAGAAATATTTAGAAAACTATTTCTTATTGTTCAAATACATTGATTCATTTTAAAAATTTGTTTTTGATTGCATTTTCTGGGTGGTACTGAGTTTTTGTACTTACCTGAGATTCCTTTTGTTGCTGTTCAGTGGTCAATTTTTGTAAATATTCAACTTTTATAAATGTTTTAAGTGTGACAGGAAAAAAAATATGTTCCTAACATTGGGCACATGGTCAGATTATTCCAAATTTTTGAAATACTAATTCTTTCTGGTATCCTTACAGGGCAGTCTGCCTTTTCTTATATTGAAGGGCTTTTGGAGTCCCAGACTAGCTCAGTTTAATTTTTTTGTTTGTTTGTTTGTGTTTTTGGTTTTTTTTGAACATCTTTTATTTTATTTTTTTATTCAGCAGGTTCTTATTAGTTATCTATTTTATACATATTAGTGTATATATGTCAATCCCAATCTCCCAATTCATCCCCCCCCCCAATTTCCCCCCTTGGTGTCCATATGTTTGTTCTCTACATCTGTGTCTCTATTTCTGCCGTGCACTCAGTTTAATTTTTTGGATCAGGATTCCTGTGCTCTGGGAATAATGTAAACGTGACTCCTATTTCTGTGAGTGAGTAAGCCTGGGGATTTGATTTCATGTGAAACACTTACTCTTCTTTATCCATAGCAGCAGACAGATGACAAACTCGCTGGATATCCATAGTCCTGGGGGAATCACTTATATTTATGTGTATAGTTTTTCTAGCCCCCTTTTCATGGAAGGGTTCACAGAGAGTTACAAAACCTGTGCTACATTTATTAGAAATTTGAGAGGTGACTCAATGAACACTTGGTTGAATGATACAGAAGTGCCAATTACAAGGGGAAAAAATATATAACAGTATAAGCTTAGGTTTTCATTGTAGTGTTTATTCTAGCACCTATTTCCAATACTACATTTGAGCTTGATAGAAAGACTTCAGTCAAATATAATATTTTAAAATTATCTTTTTAAAAATTCTATTGAGTTGGCTGCAGCTACTAATTAGGTTGCTCAGTTATCTTAGCCAACTTATTCTGTATTTGAGAAATTAGGAACTAAAAGGAATTATTTATTATCTATTTGTGCCACTGTCTACAGAAAATGAGATCAGCTTTGACTAAGATTTGCTGTGTACCAATGGTTTGAGGATTTTCCTTCTGCTTTTACACAAAATAAATTTTATAATATGTGGGACAGGGACTTTCCAAATTTCTCACCTGCTTATTACTACATCCTACTGAGCTGATTACAGTATTTTTGATCCAGCAGCCCTACAGATGGAAGGCCACTGAAGACTTTAGTAGACCCCCATTTGGGACTATAATCACTCTGAATGAAGAAACCTAAGGTTTTTTTTTAGACTGAGTATTCACGTTTTATTTTTTATTTTTTTTATTAAAAAAATTTTTTTTAACATCTTTATTGGAGTATAATTGCTTTACAATGGTGTGTTAGTTTCTGCTTTATAACAAAGTGAATCAGTTATACATATACATATGTCCCCATATCTCTTCCCTCTTGTGTCTCCCTCCCACCCTCCCTATCCCACTCCTCTAGGTGGTCACAAAGCACGGAGCTGATCTCCCTGTGCTATGCGGCTGCTTCCCACTAGCTATCTATTTTACGTTTGGTAGTGTATATATGTCCATGCCACTCTCTCACTTTGTCCCAGCTTACCCTTCCCCCTCCCCGTATCCTCAAGTCCATTCTCTAGTAGGTCTGCATCTTTATTCCCGTCTTGCCCCTAGGTTCTTCATGACCTTTTTTTTTTTTTTTAGATTCCATATATATGTGTTAGCATACGGTATTTGTCCTTCTGACTTATTTCACTCTGTATGACAGACTCTAGGTCCATCCACCTCACTACAAATAACTCAGTTTCGAAGAAACCTAAGTATTAATAACTAAAGTGTGATGTATTTGGAGGAAAAAGGATTGGGGTGAGATAAAGTCTTTTTTAGGTCTAAAAACAAGATTGCCCCTTGACTTCTTCATGAAGGCAAGACATCTTAAATGCTTAAACCATCTGACTTAATATTTAATAAAGATGTACCTTTAGTCTATGTTAATCCACCACAGTTCTGAGCTCAGTTACTTTTGACTCATTTATTTTTCTCAGGCTGTGAAAGAGGACGGGTGGAAGGGTGCCACTGAAGCACGCCAAGTGTCTCCCATTCCTCTGAGCTGGCTCACCCTCACCTGCTGCCAGCCCATCTTTTTCCTCTGACTCAAAACAGCACCTTGTGACTTTTATAAACATTTTTATCAGCAACATTAATTCTTGAAATCATTATTTTAATTATGTGACAGGCAGGATTGTTTTGTTTATACTAACCCCCAGATTGAATCATAATACTGTACATATTGTAGGTGTTCCATAAGCTGGTTGGTTCAGAAAGAAGTAACTCTACTAATGGTCAATAATATTTTTTGAGCACTTGCTCTGTGCCAGGTGCTGGGATAAGAGCTTTAAATGGGCTGTTTTTTGATCATCAGGCCAATTGTATAAGGAGGAAGCAAGTTGTTTATTGTGAAATTTAGAGCTAAGCAAGATTTGAATCCTCATTAACTGTAGTTCTGCTGGCTTGCACTGTCCAGGTTATTTCTTTTGTTGTTCAGTTATACTCTACTCTTTATCCCGACCTTGACCTTGAAACATAAGGTAATTTTATTGCCTTGAGAGAATAGTTCTTTTTTTTTTAAATTTTATTTATTTATTTATTTATTTATTTATTTATTTATTTATTTATTTATTTATGGCTGTGTTGGGTCTTCGCGAGGGCTTTCTCTAGTTGCGGCGAGCGGGGGCCACTCTTCATCGCGGTGCGCGGGCCTCTCACTATCGCGGCCTCTCTTCTTGTGGAGCACAGGCTCCAGACGCGCAGGCTCAGCAATTGTGGCTCACGGGCCTAGTCGCTCCACGGCATGTGGGATCTTCCCAGACCAGGGCTCGAACCCGTGTCCCCTGCATTGGCAGGCAGATTCTCAACCACTGCGCCACCAGGGAAGCCCGAGAGAATAGTTCTTAAAGGTATAAAAATAATTTTAAAAAGAACTCTTTCTCATTTTGATGCAATCACAGGAACCGTTTTTTCTCTTCCTCATTGGTAGTGTGTCCAGAATGGCAAGACATACTGAGATCACCTTATAACCCTTGACAGAGGATGGAGAAAGAAAACAAGTCCTAAGCTATATGGAATGACTGATTGATCGAATAAATGAACAAAGGACCAGGACCATAGCTTCTGTTTCACAAAGTGCTGTGTAACAGAGAGAATATGAGCTTTGGGATTCGACCAGGTTTGAAATACCGTCTGCTGCTTACTGATGATGTCACCTGGGACCCATTACATAAGCTCTCTCAGCCACAGTTGCCTTGAGGAAAGAAAGAGTAGAAAAGAAAATAACATGGTGGTGAATGAAATCTCACACTATAAGAAAAGTAGGTTACAAACCATAATTCAAAAAGACACATGCACCCCAATGTTCACTGCAGCGTTATTTACAATAGCCAGGTCATGGAAGCAATCTAAATGCCCATTGACAGACAAATGGATAAAGAAGATGTGGTACATATATGCACTGGAATATTACACAGCCATAAAAAGGAATGAAACTGGGTCATTTGTAGAAACATGGATGGACCTAGAGACTGTCATATAGAGTGAAGTAAGTCAGAAAGAGAAAAACAAATATCATATATTAACACATATATGTGGAATCTAGAAAAATGGTACAGATGAACAGGTTTGCAAGGCAGAAATGGAGACACAGACATAGAGAACAAAAGTATGGACACCAAGTGGGGAAAGGGAGGGTGGGATGAACTGGGAGATTGGGATTGACATATATACACTAATATGTATAAAACAGATAACTAATGAGAACTTGTTGTATAGCACAGGGAACTCTATTCAGTGCTCTGTGTTGACCTAAATGTGCAGGAAATCCAAAGAAGAGGAGATATATGTATACATATGACTGATTCACTTTGCTGTACAGTAAAAACTAACAAAACATTATAAAACAACTGTACTCCAATTAAAAAAATAATAAATGGTAACAATTACAAGACAGAAAAAAAGAAGAGAAAAGTGGGTTACAACAATATCTGTTAAATCAGAGCACCTTATTGTAATGCAAGTCCTTAAAGACACTTCATGCTAGCACTGCTAATGACGGAGAAAAGCAGTGGAGGCACTTTTCCCCACGCTCACTCTCTTGTGCACCCCCTCTGCTCAGAATTGGTCTCTACAAGGAAACAGGACTCCCAGAGGGTAGCTGAGTCCATGTCCAGGGCAGAGAAAACCTCAGGATATATGTGGAGCAAAGCAAGAATGATTTCCAGGACTTCTGGAGTTGTGCTGAAAGGACACAGGAGTTGACCCAGGGAGGTTCCCACCTGCCTTTGACCATATGAACATCACAAAGAAAGTGGTAATTATAGTTGGAATTGTTGAATTTGTACAAAGTTAATAACATTTAAAAGAAAAGTTAATATAAGATTAATGAAGAGGAGGTCATAATAGAAGAATGAATGCGATGACACGTGTTTAATTTTGGGTTGATTGTAACAACTAGGAGAACAGTAACACACACCGGCTTATTTCTTCCCTTGGGCTATGATTACAGCTGGCTCTCCAAAAACAGTGGGTTCAACCAACCTTGGACCAAAATTTCCATAATACTAGAAAGGTATTGTAGTAAGTAGTACTAGATTTTGTACAACTTAGAGAAGGCTTAGGAAGTATAGAAAAAATTAGGAAATGAATTGGGTTGATAATTTAGAGTAGTTTGAAGGGTTCCGTAGTCATTGTGTTTGCGTGTGAAGTGTTCAAAAATGAGTCATGCTAAAATTTTAATTGTAGCTTAGGTAATTTATGGTAGTATAAGTATATGATCATTGCTTGAAAGTATAAGAAAACTTGACTTTCAAAGTTTTGTTTATTAAAATTGTAGGTTTAATAAATTGAACATTAAACAAAATACAAATTACAATGAGTGTTCTTTCCAAGGCGAGTTTTTTAGATATAAAAAAATGTAATCACCTTTTTTGTGTGTGTATGTTGGAGATATTTGTGAGTATTAAATGAATTATAGTCTGAAAAGCAGGATATAAACTTTCTCTTTAAATGAATATTCAACTTTCATTGTCTTTTTCTTTGTGGATGGTAAAGAGCTTGGTCCATTCTGGGTGTGAGGTCAAATTTCTCTAGGGCTGAGAGGTAACACCTCTCTTCTCTCCTTGGAGTAAAGATGAGACTCATCAGGTGTGATGAAGAATGGGTACCACTTGCCCTTGAGGACTGATTGTCAGTTGATGACAACTGGGGCTTATCACTGAAACGGCAATTGAGGGCCTTCCCAATAGGCCAACCACAGATATTGTAAGGGAAGAGAAGAGAGCAGGGCTTTTACTCAGAGGATAAAAGGGATAGCGACCAGAAAACAAGTGAGGCCAGGAAAGCCAGGAGAAGCTAGGCACTCTCAGGCTGAGACTGTGATCCTTAAGTGGGTGCCTTGGCCTAGAGGCAGCCTCAAGTGCGTCAAGTGGGGAACCCCAAGAGGAGCCATGAGGGATCACAGCCTTGGCCAGCACTGCCCGGGATTTCCAGTGCTTTAGTGACTCTGGTGCCCAAAGGACATGGCTACTGAAGCAGAAATTCTGGCGCTAGTCTCATCAGTTATCATAGCCTTATAATGTATTTAATATTTGGCAGAGCTGGTTTATCCTTACAATTCTTTTCAAAGTTGCCTTTTCCATGGCACCTACACAGAAGTTAAGAAGAAAAACCACTGTAAATACAGGAATTAAGCTAGAAATGGGGGGTGGTTTATTTCCGAGAACAGAGGGCATAGCATCCATCAACTACTCAGAGAGCTCACGAAGAATGAGGAAGATGCTGCAACTACATCTGGTTGATCTTCACTTCCCAGACCATCAGTCAGAGAGAGAGTACATGAAAAGCAAAGAGAAATTTTCCTTGTCTATTAGGGTGCATAAAGATTTAAGTGGCATTTGACTAGACTTCCAGGGCAGGGAGATAATCTCTAACAGTAGAAAGATTTAGGAAGCTCAGTTAACTTGACTAGACTGCTTAACATTTGCCAAATATTTAAACTGTCCAGTCAAAATAACTGTGTCCCCTTTACCATTATGAGTCTGTGATGATTTTCTTTGTCTTTAAAGGATGGAGATACACGAATTGAAGTAATCAAAATACAATTAAATCCTAGAGGATAAGATACGAGGAAACCTTTACTGTATTTGTGATAGAAATTTGCATGCTGATTATACCCTGTGCTGGAGTGGTGGGGAGTGAACCCCAATCTTACATTTATAAAGGATGGGACAGCACTCTACCATTTATTCATGCATGAAGCATTTATTGAGAGCCTATGAGGTACCTGTGCCAGGCATTAGGAAATAACACGGTGAGCGAAACAGACATGGGCCTTGCCCTTGTGGAGATCACAGCCTAAGTGGAGGAGGAAGACGTAAAATAATAATGCACATGCCTGCATAATTGCATATTGTGATAAATCCTTTTTTTAAAAAATAAATAAATGTATTTATTTTTGGCTGCATTGGGTCTTTGTTGCTGCACGCGGGCTTTCTCAGTTGCAGTGAGCGGGGGCTACTCTTCGTTATGATGCGCGGGCTTCTCACTGCAGTGGCTTCTCTTGTCGCAGAGCACAGGCTCTAGGCACGCGGGCTTCAGTAGTTGTGGCTCACGGGCTCAGTAGTTGTGGCTCGCGGTCTCCAAAGCACAGGCTCAGTAGCTGTGGCACACGGGCTTAGTTGCTCCATGGCATGTGGGATCTTCCCGGACCAGGGCTTGAACCAGTGTCCCCTGCATTGGCAGGCGGATTCTTAACCATTGCACCACCAGGGAAGTCCTATTGTGATAAATTCTTGAGGGAAAGACACTTGGTGCTGGGAGAGGCAAACTAGCCTGGGGCAGGAAGTTTATGGAGGAACTGACTTTTAGGCTGAGATCTGAAGCACAAGTGTGAGACAAGGCAGAGGAAAGGGGAGGGGAGAGAGTTCCCGGCAGAGGGAACGGCCTGTACAGAGCTCCAGGGCGGCAAAATGCCCTCATGGGCTGCCTGAGGAGCTTATAGTAGGCTGGTGCGTGGGAGCAGGAAGTAGATGATGAAGGTGGAGAAGCGGGCCTGAAGACGCTATGAGGATGTGGTCCTGGTTCTAAGAGTGACATGAGGCCTGAATGTTTAAGCAGAGGCCTGACGTGATCAGAAGTGTCTGGAAAGGGTCACTCTGGCTGCCCTGCTGTGAACATACAGGAGCAGCACAGGAGGACGCTGGCAGCTCAGTGAGAAGGGTGTTACTGTGACACCCACTCGGTGTTGGCGTCTCCTTCCCCCCAGTCTGTCCACCGGGACCTCAGGTTACACAATATTTGTAGCGGTGACCTTTCTCAGCAACTCGGTGCCCTGGGCCTACAGTGGGGCCTTGAGGAGCTTCTAAGGTTTCAAAAGCACCCCAGGAGGGCTAAATATTTTTGTTGCTGACCCAAGGGGCCTGAGGCTTCCTAAATCATAACTGTCGCATCCTGCTATGCCCCAGGGTGCTTTTTGGTGGTGTCCTGCTTGAGTTCTCTCCTACCCCAACTCCACTTTGCCTGAGGACACGATCCTACAGAGCTTGAGAGGGCACGGCTTCAGGCCACACTTTGAGCAATCGTAATTCTTAATGAAATTCATTTCTATTTTCCTCCTTACTGACCTGCAAAACTTTCACTTACATCGTTTGGGGATTAATTATGAATTTTGAGGCAATGTCCGTGTAAACTGATACACTGTCTTTCAAATTTTAAAAAAGTGAAGTGAGTTTCCTCTGGCAGAACTATTTAGTGGAGCTATTACTTTTTTGTAGTGTTAATTTTTCGCCACAAAATAATAAATGGTACCAACAAAATAATATGGTATCAACCTTCTGGAAATTAAAGCTGGTTTTAGGGAATCTGAGTAAGATTTAGGACTACATGTATCACTGCATCTTGGATTCAGCAATCAAAATAGTTCATTTTGGACTTCCCTGGTGGCGCAGTGGTTAAGAATCCGCCTGCCAATGCAGGGGACATGGGTTTGAGCCCTGGTCCGGGAAGATCCCACATGCGGCTGAGCAACTGAGCCCGTGCGCCACAACTACTGAGCCTGCGCTCTAGAGCCCGCGAGCCACAACTAATGAGCCCACGTGCCACAACTACTGAAGCCCGTGCGCCTAGAGCCCGTGCTCTGCAACAAGTGAAACCACTGCAACGAGAAGCCCGTGCACCACAACGAAGAGTAGCCCCCGCTCGCCACAACTGGAGAAAGCCCGTGCACAGCAACAAAGACCCAACGCAGCCAAAAATAAATAAATAAATAATAAAATAAATTAAAAAAAAAAAAGTTCATTTTGCGACAAATTATATTTAAAAAGTACTTTGTTCTTCTCTAATTAGAAGAGAGGGATTCTTACCCTATCAAAAGAGATCAAATCCACTCTGTTCACCATCTTGGAGCCTGTGGAAGCCTGCCAGCAACGGGACTTCTACAGCAGTAACTGCTGGGGGGGCTGGGGCCTAGGGCCACTTTTGCTGGCTATAAGCGAGGTCTCTGCAACCAGAAGGAGCACACAGCTCTTCTTAAAACTGCAAGTGTTTATGCCCCCAAATGAAACCGAACTCTATTTGGGCAAGAGGCATAAAGCGCAACAGAGTGACTTCTGGCGGCAAACCAAACAAAACCAGAGGAATCTGGAGAAAGGTAACTCGTGCCCATGGAAACAGTGGCAGTTCCTGCCGAACTGCTAAGAACGTTCTTCCTGCTAGGGCCATTGCACATAGAATCTGTGCGATGCTGTACCCCCTCAAGGATTTAGACTTATTGAAAAGTAACTAAATAAAATCGTGGATTGGTTCTCTTGAAAAACAAAAGATATCCAATTCTGACACGTTGCAAGGGCCAAGCAATGGAATGTCGAATTTTGAAATGGGGGCAACACCTAGGGTCCTTCCTCCCGACCTGCCCTTGAGGCCTGCAGGCAGGCACCCACTCCTCGAGTCACTGACTGGCTGCTCTCCCCTCCCCAAGGGGCCTTTCGTGGGGCCTCAGGGGTGTCCTCTCTAAGGTGATCACCCTAGCAAAGGTCAGAGCCGTTCTTGGAGAGAAAACTAATTAGACAAAAATGTTAAGCAGCTTACGGTCAGGACAGTGAGAGTAGATCATGAATTTTATGAAGATTCGTTAAAAGAGCTGCCATCAGAAACTAACACAACATTGTAAAGCAATTATACTCCAATGGAGATGTTAAAAAAAAGAAAAAAAAAAGATCTGCCATCTACAAGCTGGAGACCCAGGAGAGCTGGTAGTGTGGTTCCAGCCCAAGTATTCAAGAAGATGGATGTTCTAGCTGAAGACAGGCAGAGGGAGCAAATTCTCTCTTACCTCACACTTTGTGCTACACAGGCCTCCAAAGGACTGGATGAGGCCCACCCACACTGGGGAGGGCAATCTGCTTGACTCAGTCTATTAGCATTATTCGAAGGCTAATCTCATCCAGAAACACCTTCACAGGCACACCCAGAAATAATGTCTAACCAAATATCTGGGCACCCCATGGCCCAGTCAAGTTGGCACATAAAATTAACCCATCACGCTGTGATATCTTTATAAGGTTAAAAAAAAAAAAGTAAGTGTATCTTACTGTATCTTACTTATACAGAAAGTGTATAAGGTAAGCTTTCATTTGTGTAAAATATATACATAGGTTCATATAGACACACCCCACAGGTGACCGCACTAGCTCTTGTTAGCTGAGAGCCCACGACATGGGGGGAGATCACGACGTAGGAGTGAATTGTGTGTATTCACACATACACGTATATATTTTTAAAATACAAAATTTATGAGATTTATTGTGTCATCCTGATCAGTTTGCAGGTGGTATAAAATAGGGTGTGTGAGGAAGTGAATAGAAAATTTCCATGAGGATACACAGGTAGCTGTCAACTGTGTTTCTCTCCTGATGGTAGAACGCTGGGGATTGAGAAGCAGTGGAAAGAGATTTACTTTTCATTTTATATACATCTATACTGTTTGAACATTTTAACCATGGTCACATTCCTCTTTTAAATGACAACTTCTTTAAAACATGTGTGTGTGTGTGGTTTTGCTGGCCACTAGTGTAATAGGCCCCTTCAGAGCGATGGGCTGCAGCAAACCCTACTGACAGCTTAAGCTCAGGTAACCCGGGACTGGTCAGCTTTGTGGTCAGTTTTGGATGGACATATTTAAACTAGAGTATCCCAAAAAAGTGCCAGGAGAAACACCTCACACCCATTAGGATGGCTACTATCAAAAAGATAGGAAACAACAAGTGTTGGTGAGGATGTGGAGAAATTGGAACACTTGTGCACTGTTGGTGGGAATGTAAAATGGTGCAGCCACTGTGGAAAACAGTATGGAGGTTCCTCAAAAAATTAAAAATAAAATTACTATATCACCCAGCAATTCCGCTTCTGGGTACATACCCAAAAGAATTGAAAGCAGGGTCTTGAAGAGATATTTGTACACCCGTGTTCATAGCAACATTATTTACAATAGCTAAAAAGTGGAAGCAACCCAAGTGTCCATCAGTGGGTGAATGGATAAGCAAAATGTGGTATATATATACAGTATTATTATTATACAGGGATATTATTCAGTCTTAAAAAGTAAAGAAATTCTGCAATATGCTACAACGTAGATGAACCTTGAAGATATCACACTATGTGAAATAAGACAGTCACAAAAAGACAAATACTGTACGTTTCCACTTATATGGAGTAGTCATAATCATAAAGACGGAAAGTATAATGATGGTTGCCAGGGGCTGGGGGAGGAGAGAATGGGAAGTTATTGTTGACTGGTATAGCTGCAGTTTTACAAGATGAAAAGAGTTATGGGGATAGATGGTGGTGATGGCTACACAACAAGATGAATATATTTAATACCACTGAACTGTATACTTAAAAATGGTTAAGATAGTAAATTTTTATGTTATGTATATTTTAACACAACAAAAAAAAAAAGAAGAAAAAAAGACGCAGTCAAACATGGCCGTGTCTTAAAAAATGAAAAGCAACAGATACATCCATTTTAATAACAACCGCAAAAAACAGTACCAGTAGAATGGTTAAAGAAAAGCAACCCATTTCATCCTTTCTAGCACCAGAGACAGTGCCTGGAAATTCTAGGAAGGACAATCCAAGCTGCTGACACAGGGGTGCTTCCCTGGGACTCCCATGGCTCAGCTTCCCTCCTGGCCCCTAGGAGAGGGGCACCTGCTCAGCTGGCAGGAAGTTCATCGCCACTACCAGGCCTCCTGACCATAAAAGCCTCCAGTCACACCATCGGTCAGGTTCTACTGCGTGGTCTCAGATCTCAAAGTCCATAGCAAGAGGGAGAGCCAAGGACACTCTCTCTCCTGGAGCACAAACCAGGCCGTGTCCAGCTGAGCCTGGTCTGAGCCAGCATATCTTTCTTTTTTTTTTTTTTAACATCTTTATTGGAGTATAATTGCTTTACATTGTTGTGCTAGTTTCTGCTGTATAAGAAAGTGGATCAGCTATACGTATACATATATCCCTATATCCCCTCCCTCTTGTGTCTCCCTCCACCCTCCCTATCCCACCCTCTAGGTGGTCACAAAGCACCAAGCTGATCTCCCTGTGCTATGCGGCTGCTTCCCACTAGCTATCTATTTTACATTTGGTAGTGTATATATGCCCATGCCACTCTCTCACTTCGTCTCAGCTTACCCTTCCCCCTCCAGGTGTCCTCAAGTCCATTCTCTACGTCTGTGTCTTTATTCCTGTCCTGCCCCTAGGTTCTTCAGAACCATTTTTTTTTTTTAGATTCCATATATATGTGCTAGCGTATGGTATTTGTTTTTCTCTTTCTGACTTACTTCACTCTGTATGACAGACTCTAGGTCCATCCACCTCACTACAAATAACTCAATTTCATTTCTTTTTATGGCTGAGTAATATTCCATTGAATATATGTGCCACATCTTCTTTATCATCTGTCGATGGACACTTAGGTTGCTTCCATGTCCTGGCTATTGTAAATAGGAGCGTATCTTTCTTGAATGACAAGTGGCTTGGGATTGACATGTATTTTCTTGCTGACCCTCCCCTATTCATTTAAGCTGCACCACGTGACATGGTGGAGTTTGTGCCAGCTCTTCACTTGATGATAGTATAAAGTCTGGGGCAGCATTGACCAGCATTGACCATTGTGACGATGGAAATGTTCTATATTCTCTGTGCTGCCTAATATGCCATATGTGGCCACTGTGCACCTGAAAGGTGGCAAGTGTGACTGAGGAACTGAATTTTAAATTTTATTCAATTGTAATTAATTTAAATTGCAAAAAGTACATGCAGCCAGTGGCTGCTCTGTTGGAGAGTGCCACTCTAGAACCCTGACCAGAATGGGTGTTAGCTTGGTCTTGGTTAAATTCTAGCCTTGGAATGTAAAAAGTGACCTAGAGGGGTGGGATAAGGAGGGTGGGAGGGAGATGCAAGAGGGAGGGGATATGGGGATATACCTATGCATGTAGCTGATTCACTTTTTTATACAGCAGAAACAAACACAACACTTTAAAGCAATTATACTCCAATAAAGATGTTAAAAAAATACCATTTACATTAGCACAACATATACATTTTAGAAATAAAATTTATAAAACATGTAAAAAAAAAAGTGACCTTCTTGAAATGAATCTTCAGTGGGAGAGCTATTAGTAACTAGCTGTTTCACTTTTAAACCAACTAACTAACCCAGCAACTAACTAGTCAACTCCCCTCCATTGACCCCACAGCTTCCTCCGGGTACCATCTGTGTCTTCTCCTTCCCTTCACAGACAGGGTTTTGGAAATCATTTTCTATAATCGTTGACATGTCTTCATTCCTGCTCACTCCTCACTCCGTGCCACCTGGCTTCCCCTCATGCTGCTTTCAAAGCTGCCTCTCTCGTCAAAGTCACCACTACTGCTGAGTTAGTCTTCGAGGGCTGCCACCACAAAGTGCCACAGAATGGGTGCCTTACACAACAGAAATTTATTTTCTCACAGTTCTGGAGGTTGGAAGTCTGAAATCAAGGTGTCAGATGGATGGTTTCTTCTGAGGCCTCTCTCCTTGGCTTGTAGATGGCTGCCTTCTCCCTGTGTCTTCACATGGTCTTCCCTCTGTGTGGTCTGTGTCCTAATATCTTCTTTTTATAAGGACACCAGTCATGTTGGATTAGGGTCCACCCGTATGTCCTCACTTTAACTTAATTACTTTTATTTTTTCCTTTGGCCATGCAGCATGTGGGATTTTAGTTCCCAGACCAGGGATCGAACCCCCGACCCCTGCAGTGGAAGTGCGGAGTCTTAACCACTGGACTGCCAGGGAAGTCCCTTAATTATTTCTTTAAAGATTCTATTCCCAAATATAGTCACACTCTGAAGTACTGGGGGTTAAGACTTCCACATATGAATCTGGAGTGGGGGACACAATTCAACTCAAAACATCTGCTTTGCTGCTAAATCCAACATACAATTTTCCACCCTTGTTTTGCTTAATCCTTCAGCATCACTGGACAAAGATATCCACCTCCCCCTACAACTCTCTCCTCTCTTGCTTCCCTGATTCCATACTCCTGGTTTTCCTCCCATCTCTCTGGCTGCTTCCCCTCAGTCTCCGCCACAGACTCCTCTTCGTTTGTCTTGCCTTTAAATGTTGGGGCTCCTCGAGGTTTTGTCCTTGTTTTCTCTTCTTCTCTGACACACTCTCATCCACTTCCACGGCTTTCCTTACCTTCTTTGTGCTGATGCTATCCAAGTCCTTGTTTTCAGCCCAGCTTCTCTGCTGAGCTCTAGACCCAAATACACAGTGTCTATCTAATGGACATTTATCTATGCTTGGATTTCCTACAGGTAACTCAAATTCAACAGGTTAAAACTGAATCAGTTGTCTTCCCACCTTCTCCAAACCTGCTCTTCCTCTGTGAGCTCTAGCTCAGGGAATGGCACCTCATTCACCCGCTTGCTTGTTTTAGAACCCTGCAGCTTCATCTTGACTTCTCCTCCTCTGTCATCCCCCGTATCCTTTTCCCTCCCACATATAAATTCTGTCTCCTAAAAGGTTCTTAAAATTCTGCTGCTTCTCTTCATCTCCATTGCCACTCTGCTTGTTCAAATCACCATCTGATATTTCTAAAATGCAAATGTGATTATGTCCCCCTCGCCCTGCACTTAAGATACTTCAGTGACTTCCCATTTCTCTCAGGATAAAGCCCAAACCTCCTAATATGATGCCTCTGTGATCTTCCCCCTGCTTCCCTCACCCTCCCTCATCTGCAGCTTCTTGCACTCTGTGCATTCTCTGTTCCAGGTTTAGCCCAAATACATCACAGCATCTCTCACCTGTGGGCTGTTCCCCTGCTGGGAACTCTCCTTGCCCACCTGCTCTGGCCTGGTTTCAGCTCTTAGAGATCACTCTCTGGGTGTCTGGGCCATGCCTCCCTTTATGTAGCCCTATAAGACTCTACAACTTCCAGCTCCTCCACGAGACTTCGAGTTCCCTGAAAGCAGAAATGTGTCTGTCTTGTTTACCACTGACACACAGTAGGTGCTCAGCACCCACAAGAGAATCATTAAATGGAGCATGGCCAGGACACAGCTTATGGGGACCTCCTTCCTATGAGTTCTAAGGGGAGACCTGCTTTCTGTCCACACAGATCTTCCTATACCATAAACCACTCTAGATAGCTTGTGTGATTCATGGAAGATGGCAGCTTGAGCCCCAGCCTCCAGGAGTTGGACTCACAAAGGAGATTATTTGAAAAGAGCCAGGAGAGAGGCCTTTTCCTCTACATTTGAGCCATAGAACCACTAGATTAATCAGCATACATGGGCTTCCAGGCCAGCCTCAAACAAAATAGGTAGAGTCTATGTAAGCTCACAGGACGGACAAGTGGATTTGAAAAGAACACAAAATAGAACTCTCTGACACTCTCTTGTGTGGTAGAAAAAGCTTACAGCTATCAGATGCAATGTTTTTATTTTTCATTCACCTAAAAATCTTTATGGAGGGACTTCTCTAAGCAAGGCTCTGTTCTGGACACACAGGGTTAGAACTGAGCACTCCAACACACACATACAAGGAACCAGATCCCCAGAAGTGACCAACCTATGGAGTTCAAGAGCCTTTTAAGATTGTACGCCTGTTGTAGTTATCTTATTTCCCAAAGTCAGGGATGTTTAAATGTCAAGGGCATGCCTTTTGCTAAAAAGGAATATTTACAAAACTGAGAGTATTGCTCCTCCAGATATTTTTACAGGAGTAAATAAAAGCAAAGTAACTGGAGCTAAAGAAATAAAGACACTATACTTGGAAGTCTGAACAAGTGGAATGTGAAACCAAGAATTCTCCACTGGGACATTCCTCCTAGAATGTGGAAGGGGCTGTTCTGATGTGAACTGGTGTGTCTGGCATTGTACCCAGTAAATTCCTGAGGACACAGAAGTGGAGACACAGAATTGCAGAATTAGAAAACACCAAAAGTAGGGGCCTAGACCAGTGAAAGTTCTCTTAGCTACTCCTGGATAATGGTTTAATGCTTGTTCCAGTGGGAAGAAATACACAAACGGAGGAAATCAATTGATATCTGGAGCCAAGGAGTGAGCAGAGCAGGCAGCTGGCTAGCACTCCTCCCACTGCCCTCCTGGCAGGAAGGAAAGACTGGTGAGATTTCATCACCAGAGAAACTTATTTCTCTGACTTAGAGTGAAAGCCTTAAGGTGAACATGAGAATGCTTGCGGGAAGCCAACCAAATTTGCACTTTGTTGACTTTAGTCTTCCCTTCTTTCCATCCTCAGTGTGAACAAAATACTTGGGAAATAATAGAGGGACTCTGCAGCCAGTGTCGGGAAAGTCAGTCCTCCCTGCGCCACGCCCTCACTCAGCTTATGGGTTCAAGTCCCATAGTAACTTCTTCCTTTGCACCCACCGCTCAACTGCCCACGGCCATAAGCTTAAATTTTCCTTTGTTCACATTTTGCCTCCCCAAACAGATAGTAATATATTTGAAGGCAGGAGTGTCCCTTGCACATTAGAGATGCACACTTCATATACATCAAAACACACAATAGGCCAGTAAATCTCTGAGCGAGTCAGAAAGAAGCGCTAGAGGCAAACAGTGTTGGTCCTAAAATTTGTTAAGCGTTCACGATGTATGAAAAATAGTGGGGTTTTCTTTTGCTTTCATTCATTCATTCTTTCATTCATTCAAACCTGTACTGAGTGCCTGTAAGTTGGGTGAAGACACTCATGGGTCTCATGTTGACAAGAGGCTCAGAGAATAGAGCCTCTGCACAGACACTCCCAGCTATCCGTGTGGCTCTGGCGCCTTCCCTATTTGTTATGACACTTTTGGCTTAGAAAAAAAAGGATGAAAACAAAGTTCAAATGAAGTTCATTGTGTGTGTTTGTATGTTTCCTTAGAGCTTACACTTGGCCATCCTCAAGGGAGAACTTTGGCTGAACCCAGTGAACTAGGGGGAAAGAATTACAAAAGTCTGGAACTCGTTGACCAGAAAATTCCCTGTGGTCTGACAGATTACCATTTCCCACATGTTCCTCTTCATCAGAGAAATGAAAGTCTCACTTTCAACTGGCTCTGCTGCTTCTTCTGGATATTTCGTCCATGTGTCTAAATCATATGCTTCTGTATTGATTTTTCAGATTTAGATATAAACTCTTGACTTCCTGCTGTGAAAGATGAGGATGTGGCACTCTTGTTCTGCCCATTCTTCCAATGTAACTGTCTCATAATTGTTTTATTAAATCAATAGTCAAGGTTAACACTGTGGTGATTATTGTAAATATTTTCCCCAGCTAAGGCGAACTGATAATGTTTCCTTTGTAATGCAACAGTTTTTTTTCTCCCTGGAGTTCAAAATTATCTTGTGATTTATAACTATTCCGGATGTTCTTTCAACTCTTTGCCAGAATTGTTAATCTCCTCTTAATAGTCAAAGGTGTCAGGTAATCTGTTGATGTTTTACTTTTAACACAGCCCCTCTGGAGCCCACTGGCCTCCTGCTCTGATGTGTCATCCAACTCTCCTGTGTTGAATCCCTGTTTCTTGAATCCTATGTCTTCTCTTTCCCTGGTTTACTCCCTCGTTTGGGTGGAACACATCCTCCAGTAGCTTCCCAATAAAGCCTGCTTGGATTCTATTGATTTTTTTTTCTGTCTTTATATTTTTTAAAACTGAGAACTCATTTTTATTCTATAAGTAGTATTTTTTCATTGGTGCAATTATCTTCCATTACCTCTCCGAAGATATTAATTAAGATTTTCCTGAAAGTTTATGCTGTTCTTTGGGCTGCCTTAATTTCCTCTGAATTTCTATGTTTGATTAGGATTCCCAATAATCATGGTCTATAAGTCTTTTCTTTGAGCTCAGTTACCCTAAAGAAGAACATTCCAACCTGCTGCCTCAGATGTCCAAGCTGGGCCACCAGAATTCTCAGATGCAATGGAAAAAAAGTTGCTGGTGGTTCTCACCATTCATTCAGCATGCCAACTTGCCTTTAAGCTCCTTCTCCAGTATGTTTTCTGTTGGATGAAGTAGATGCCTCACTGGTGGGGTGGAGAAGTGATCTAGGGGTCCCCCTGCATTTAGTGCAGCCTCTTAACCCACACCGCACCTCCTGAGAGGTCCCTGGTGCCTCCAATCCCGTGCCTTTCAGGGGCTCTATGGGGCCAATCTGTTAGCTTCCTGCCCCCTATCTGCAACTCATGCCTGGTCTCTAAGTCACTTCTTACTTGCTATCTGCTTTCCAGTTTCCAACATTTTGTTCACATCTCTCTCTCCATTCTTATTGCCTTTTCTTTTAGCTTTGTCCTCGAGGATTTTGTTGCCTTTAACAAAATCTTTATATCGTAATGAGGTTTTGAGACAGAATGGAGGCAAAAGAGGGTATTTAATCCATCATGTTTACTTGGAAGTTTACCCTATCTTTCAATGGAAAAAAAAGTACTTAAAATAGATTCTATGACAAGTTCACCTAGTTTGAGAAAGTTGTTAAATCATCACATCTATAGGTCTAGTTCATGACCCTCACTGAGCTGTCTGCCATGTAAAAGGTGAGCAGTTACTGCTGGTTGACTATTTGAATGAATAAATGAATCAGGTGTTTACTGGTAGTGCTGTTGGCTCCTTTGGAAGCTAAAGGACCCTGGAAACTCAGAAGGGGTGAGAGCACAGTAGGTTCAGTGAGCTCAGGAACAGTGGCTCCACATCTGGTTGGATCACTTGGGAAGCTTCTAGAATTACAGATCCCCAGATAATTACAGGTTATTCCAGAACTAATTGAATCTGGTTCTCAGGAACTGGGTCCTGAAATGCAGTTGCATTTCAGTGAAGCAACTGCCCACCTCTAGCCTTCTTGTTACATTAGAAAAAGAAACCTCTGGTGCCTAAGGCACTGCAAATCATATACTTTTTTTGTTGTTTGCAACTGAAAGCATTCCTAACAGATACATGGGGCTTGTGAGAGTCCTGAAACGTGGAAGTGGGGAGGGTGTCCAATCAGAGGAGTGTGGAAAGGGCTTAGCAAACATCTCCAGGGGTATGCAGCCGCCAAAAGCCTCCCAGGAGGAAGGGTGCTGATGGTGAGCCCTCTCAGGGGCTCTCCAGGTTCCCAATGCTGACCTGTTCCTCTCCATGTGCTCTTCCCTGCTCCTCCCCTTGCCCAGCCCAGCAGACCTACTCTGGCCTCCCTGGGAGGCACTGGGGTGCAGTTGTCTGGCAATTCCTCTAGTCTCTCTCCTTGTTCTATGTTTCTCTACACGCTTCATGCCCTAAGCCTCACTTTTTGCTTTTCTAAAGCTGTTTTGGAGTCACAAATCTCAACATTAACTATTTCTGGCTCTTTTCAATCACTTTCTATCAACTTTACTCTTCCATGAGGTCACTTGGTCACTGTATTAGGAAGCAGGGAAAGAAAAATCCACAGACTAATATCTCAAGGTAACATCTCGCCACGCTTGTTAATAATAACCTACTCATTGTTGAATTCACCCCTCCAGCCATACCCTCAGCAAGAGAGGCTGGGTTTACTTCCTGAACTGCTGGAGGTGGATTATGTGGGATCCTGCAGAGATGGCAGAAATACAGGGAGTTCTGGGGAGAAGGCAGTGGCTGGAATCCCAGGGAGTTCTCCCAGCACTAAAGAAGAGTAAGGGGGTCTTTTTTCCTGGAGGAAGAGGAAGTGGGTGAACTCTAGGGCCAAAGCCCTATGTCAGGGAGAGGGGACACCTCAAAAGAATGGTGCAAGTTCTTTGATGGTTAAATGTGGTAGAGTAATATCCTGTTCCTAGAGAAAGGGATTCTAATGCAGAGATTGTGACCTCTGACCTGAGACTGTGCCTTGAGTAGGCAGTGTGTGTTACGGTGGCAGGCACCAGGGGACTCTGCAGACTCGATGGAGAGAGTTAAATGATCCTCATGTAACAATAGCTCTTGGGGCAGAAATTAGTGATGACATAGGGAACCGAACGATGAGCTCCTTGCTGGGGAGGAAACCAGCATTTTAAAATCCTCTACATATTTACCATCCTTTGGACCGTATTCCTGGAGCGCTTCACTGTTCTAAGTGTCTGAGGAGGGCTCCTGAGGGACCAGGTACCTGGTCCTTTGACAACAAGACTAGGAGCTAGAGGATCCCAAGGCAGGACAGGGCCCTGGTGATCTGCTGACATTGATTAGAATTCATTTAGAAAAATGCAGACGGAATGCAACAGTCTCACTTAATGATGTAATAAACACATAGTGTTTTACTTGAAGTGCCCGGAGATGTTTCCTAGGGGTCTCACGCAGCAAGAGATCTAGTGGGATGGATGCAGCTCACTGTCCAGCCACTGCCCCTTCCTGACTGTCCCTGAGGCAACTTCAAGGCCAGTGGTGCTCAAGAAAGTCAGGTGGTTTGCAATAATGAGTTCAGAGTTAGAAGTGATTCACTCTTCACATCAGTTTTGAACTTGATCGTTGACTTCCCTCAGTGGATGTCAGATCTGTCAATTTTTTACTTTTTGTACTTTTAAGTTAAAGCTAAGTTATTGTGTGTGTAAGCATTTGAGATTATGCTATTTTTCTGGTGGATTGACCCTCTGGTCATTATGAAGTGTCCCGCTTCCTGTTGGGTGATGCTTCTTGCCTCACAATTTACTGTCTGATGTTAGGAGAGCTACCCCAGCTCCTTGTGGTAAACATTTGCACGATAACTCATCCTCTCAATTTCAATCTTTCTGTGTTCCTATATTTCAAATGTGTCTATTTTTTTTATACAGTATTACAGTTTTAGCTTTTTACTTGGATTAGTTAATTTATATTAGTTCTTGATATAGTTGGGTTTATAGTGACTATCTTACTATTTGTTTTCTAATTAACCCGCCTGCTTTATGCTCCATTTAAAATTTTTCCCTTCCTTCTTTTGAATGACTGAAACATTTTTTTATCATTCCATATTACCCCTTCATTAACATGTCATAGATTTCTTTACTTAGTGTTTTCATGTCTTCAGTGCTGATCTCTGGCTACATACTAAGGCGTTACTTTCAGTTTCAGGTTTCATAGGTTGAAGAGGAAAAGTAGCAAACTTTCTGAGTGCTAAGAGGTGAGCAATAGATGGTTTAAGCTTAGAAATTAATGGCTGGATGGATAAATAAAAATGGAAGGCTGAACTAGGTAATTCTTTGAAGGAATCCATGAGATACATGGTTTTACATGGAAGGGACTACATTTGCAACAAAGGAAAACACCATCAGTGGTGTTTACAACAGCTAACTCCTTTTAATTTGCCTTCTGGTTTTGATCCAATCACCAATTGCTACTGGAAATTTATACTGGATTACCCATGAGTATCTCAAATTCAGTGTATCCTCCCCCTCTGCCCTGGCTCGCTTCTCTGTACTCTATCTCAGCAATAGCACCACCATCCACCAGGTTGCCAAGCCTAGAACCTGGGCACCATCTTTGACTTCCCCCTTTTTCTCATCTCTTTTTATCACCAAATCTGACTGCCTCTATATTTTAAAGGTCCCTCACATCCATCCACATCGTCCAAACTCTTTCTTACTGCCTCTACCCAGTATTTTCTATTGCTAAACCACAGAACAGTGCTTAATGCCTCAATTTGCTAAATGAATGCTCACAGAAACAAACATTTTAAGACAAACAAGACTACCCTCTTGCCATATCAATTAGCCTCTTTTCAGATACTAAAGGCCCGCAAGGGGTTGGGGGTAGGGGAGACCTGATACAACAGGAAGGACTAGTAACAAATAGCATTACAAAGGATACAATGATTTAACACTCAGTGGGTCCTACACTAGCCTCTGCTTCTCTCCTCATGTTAGGAAACATAAAATGCTCTCCTTGGAGGTCATAATAACCGAAGTGAGTAAAACTCTGAAAGCCAATTTTCAGTTCCCAAGTGTACTGGCTATCTGGAATTTTCAGTGGACCTGATGGATCAAAGTAATGCAAAAAAGCGGGACCTCCAGCCCCAGGGTTTTATAGCATCTATAAAACATGTTTTACAGTTTCTGCTCAATTTTACGTTGTTAAGCTAAACATTTGATATCATATGGCACTTTAAGCACATTAATTTATGGTAAGTCAGCAATTGCATCTGTAATAAAAAGCCCAAAGTACGGGTATTTAAAGTAATCTACTGTATTTATTATTGACATAAACGGTTACCTGCAGTTCATTTGAACATCATCTTAGATTTAACTCATGTATTAAAGATATTATGTTTCCCAATCAGCAAGGTCATCACCAAGGTGAAAACTATATATGGTTGGAAATGAAAAAGATTAAATGTGTAATGATAAATATTTTTCAAATAAATGATATATAGGATTTCATCTTTCTACATTTCTGATTAATAATCATATTCTGTTTATTTTTTACACCCGCCTACTTCGCCCAGTCCCCAACTCCGGCAGCCACTAATCTGTTCTTCATTTCTATAATTTTTTTATTTCAAGAATGCTGTATAAATGAAATCAGTTTGTAAACTTTTGAGATTGGTTTTTATTTTTTCCATTCAAATATAATTCCCTTGAGGTCTGTTTAGTTTTATGTGGATTGTCTCATGCTTATTTTGCCAGCATGGATACAACTACGCTGGCATAATTAAATTAATTTAAGAACTACTTCAATATAAACCAAAGTAAAGAGAGTCTAAATTCAAAGTAATTTCATAACAGCGAAACATTATTTATAATTGAGTCCATTTTAATGAGAGAAAAATGTTTATTTTTAGACAGTGTTAAAACAAGTTTAGACAAAAATGCATTTAGTTCATCTAAGAGGTGGTTGGCAGAATAATTAAAAAAACACCCAATATCCCTAATGCTAATTTAAGTGATGTTTTAAACATTTGAAAGAAATTATGAAAAATTTGGAGAAGATTCCATTTTCATTTGCAGAATGCATATTTTTAGTATGTAAGCATTTATTGAGTTCAGGCTATGTGTATACAGTGAGGCCAAAAGTAAGGGAAAAAGAAAATTTGCATGGGCCGAAGGCACAGATTTGTATTGCTTTCCTTTGACTAGCTTGTGTGTTCCTTGCTATTGTTCTTAAGATATTGTATGTGGGCTTATTTTTGTTTTCATAAATAAATTGAAAGTTTGACAAAGGCTCTTTCTTTTCAAATGCTTCAACAAAGGGAGGTGTACAATTTCATTTCAGGGAGTGTTAGCAGGCCATGTCATGAGGTCCCCAGGTTTAATGATTTTCTAGGAGGACTCACAGGACGCAAGATAAGTTGATAAGTTGTAGTCGTGATTTATTATAGAGAAAAGACACAAAGCAAAATCAGCAAAAGGAAAAGGTGGATGAGGTGAAGTCTGGCATAAGCTTCTAAGAGTTCTCTCCCAGAGGAGTCACAGAGGACACTCTGAATTCCCCCAGCAGCAAGCTGTGACAATACATATGGAATGCTGCCAACCAGGGAAGTCCATTAGAGATGCAGTGCCTAGAGGTTTCCTTGGAGACTGATCACACAGCACTCTATCTAGCACATATCCCAATTCCAGGCTCCCGAAAGGAAAGGACATGTTTACCATAAACTACACTATTTGTACAAACGGTTTGGCACAGTGAGCCTCATTTATCAGTTAATGGGTGGGAACCCTCCTGAAATCTAAGTTCCCAGATGCCAGCCAACGGCCAACCTTGCAAGCGTTTTCAAGTTAAGCAGCGTAGGCATGCTATGTTAACTCTTCTCTGTACATAAGGCCATTTAGTGTAACACCTATCAATTTGATCTCCATCTCTCTGACTACTGTGTCTTGGAACACACATGGGTAACAGATAAGGGTTATTTGTTGACTCTCAGCTAGATAACAAGGCAGGAACAAATGAAGAAGAAAGTGACTAGCAGACATGCCTCTTTCTCCTAGCAGGAGAAAAAAGAAAACAGAGCTACAACAAACTTAACAATAAAAATCAACACACAAAACTTTAAGATTAAAAATACTATAAAAAATGGATTCACATTCACTATCCTTATTGACAAAGTCTATGTTGTGGCTTGAGATAGTGATAATGATATATAGAGCATCCCAGTTAACAAAATATCTAAAATATTATTTCATTTTAAAATCTCATCTTTTAAAAGTTGTGTGTGTGTGTGTGTTCATTACTATAAGGTACTAGTACTGTGATACATGCATACATTTTGAAACTAAATAAATATGCATATGTGAGGGTTGTGCACTCAAACTGTTTTACTAACAGGCGGTTAGCAACTACAGTCATCCCTCAGTATCCATAGGGGATTGGTTCCAGGACTGGCCATGAATACCAAAATCCATGGATGCTCAAGACCTGCAGTTGGCCCTTCATACCTGTGGATGTGGAACCTGCAGATATGGAGGGCTGACTGTACTGCCTTTGGGTCATAAAATTTTAAAACTGGAAAAAATCACATAGACTCAGCTAAATTTCCTCATTTTATATTGCAGCATTATTCACAGTAGGAAGATATGGAAACAACACAAGTGTTGACAGATGAATGGACAAGAAAATGTGAGGTATATAAAATGGAATATTATTCAGCCATAAAAAGAAGGAAATCCTGCCATTTGCAACAACATGGATAAGGCTGGAGGATGTTATGTTAAGTGAAATAGCCAGACACAGAAAGACAAATGTCACATGATCTCACTTATATGTGGAATTTTTTAAAAAGTGGAACTTATAGTAGCAGAGAGTAGAAAGGTGGTTGGGTACCAGAGGCAGGGGTGGGAGTGGAAGAAAATGGGAGATATTGACCAAAGGGGATAAACTTTCAGTTACAAGATGAATAATTTCTGAAGACCTAATGTACAGCATAGTGACTACAGTTAATAACAAAGTACTAATAGAAATTTGTTAAAAAGGTAGATCTCAAATGCTTTAACAACACACACACAAAATGATAACTATGTGAGTTGATGGATATAATAATTGGCTTGATTGTAGTAATAATTTCACAGTGGATACATATATCAAAACATAACATTGTATACCTTAAATAAATATAATTTTAATTTGTCAGTCATATCACTATTAAGCTGGGGCGGGGGGAATAAGAAAATTGAAGCCCAGGGAGGTGAAGTGGACTTGTCCAAGGTGATAGAGAAGTTAGTGGTAGGGCCAGGCTAGAACCTGGATCATCCTTGAGCCAAGCAGGGATGTTTGACAAGATCCAGGATCTTTCGGAGGAAGGAATGAACGAGCTACCTTTCTCCTTGTCCCTGTTTCCCCTGTGTCATCTTGCCTTGGCATCTTCTTTTCCATATTATTCTTTCTCAGGGGGACTGGGCTGCCACAGCTTGCCTCATCTGGAGAGAGGGGAGGGGGATATATGCCCCGTTCCTTCTCTGATAGGTGACTTCACCTTAGAGTATACATGAGACATTGCTGGTTAGACGTTGGCCAGGATTACAATTGCTCAGAACTGTGCCATTAGTACATTATTAGACATTATTTTACTCCTTTCCCAGTTAGTTGGCTGGAATTGGTGAGAACTTAAGTTAGCCTGGAGCATCAGTAGTAATAATCCCTTATGTTTTCACAAGGCTTCCCCAGCTATAAAGTATTTTCCTCCACGTATTATCAATTGGTTATTGCTTAAACCACTAAATTTTGGGTAGTCCATATAACCAGAAAAGAATGTACAGAACTATTCATTCTGTCCAATAATAAAAAGACAATCCAATTAAAAATGGGCAAAGGATCTGAATAGATACTTCTCTAGAGAAGACCTATGAAGTCTAATCAGCACATGAGAAGATTCCCAATATCATTAGCCATCAGGAAATGCAAAGCAAAGAAATATGACTTCACACCCACTAGGATGGCTATAATAAAAAAGACAGGACAATAACATGCATTGACAAGGATGTGGAGAAGCTGAAACCCTTATACATTACTAGTGAGAAATGAAACATATATCCACAAAAACTTGTATAAGAATGTTCGTAGCAGCTTCATTCAGTATAGCCAAAAAGTGGAAACAATTAAAATGTCCGTCAAGTGATGAACAGATAAAGAAAATGTTGTATATTCACACAATGGACTAATATTTGGCAATTACAAGGAATGAAGTACTGATATATGCTACAACACAGATGAAACTTGAAAACATTTTATAAGATGAAAGGAGCTAACCATAATATACCACACGTATGACTCCATTTGTATGAAATGTTCCAAATAGACAAATCTATAGAGACAGAAAACAGATTAGTGGTTCCTGAGGCCTGGGTGGGTAGGGGACAGTGAGGGGAAATGGAGAGTGAATGCTAATGGGTAAAGGGTTTCCTTCTGGAGTGTGGAAATGTTATAAAATTAGATTGTGTTGATGGCTGCACAACTCTGTAGGGATACTAAAATCGATTGAATTGCACACATTAAATGGTTGAATTGTATGGTATGTTAGTGGTATCTCAATAAAGTTATTTTAAAAGACCTCATTAAGAAAATAAAAATGCAAGCCACAGACTGGGAAACATTATTCACAAAATATAATCTGATTAGAGAACTTACATCCCAAATATATAAAAAAATTTGACAACTAAATATTGGGAACACAACTGAATTTTTAAAAAATGGGGGAGAGATTTGAATAGACAATTCACCAAAGAAGATCTATAAATGCTAAATAAACACATGAAAAGTTGTTCAATCAACATCATTAGTCATCAGGGAAATATAAAGTAAAACTACCAAGAGCTATTACTACATATCCTTTAGAATGGCTAAAATCAAAGAAAAAACCTTACAATACATAGTGTGCAGGAGCATGTGGTGTTACTGGATCTCTCATACATTTCCGTTGGGGATGCTAAAAGGCACACCCAGTTTGCACAGTAGTTTGGCAGTTTCTTAAAAACTTAAGTATACGCTTACCATTCAACTGACCAATCCTACTCACAGGTATTCACTCAAGAGAAATAAAAACCTACGTTTTTACAAAGACTTATGCATGATTGTCCTTAGCAATTTTATTCATAATAGCTTAAACTGGAAGGAACTCAAGATTTCATCAAAGGTGGTTGGATAGACAAACCATTCTATATCCCTTCAAAGGAATAAAAGGAATAAACTACTGGTGCACACAACAATATGGATGAATCGCAAATGGCTTATGTTAAGTGAAAGAAGACAGACAACGACGACTACATATTCTATGATTCTGCTTATATAAAAATCTAGAAAAGGCAAACTGTAATGAAGGGAACCAGATCAGTGGATGTATAGGGACAGGAGTAGAGGAAAGGATCAACTGTAATGGGCCATGAAGGACTTTTGGGGGGTGATGTTTTGATGTGGGTGGTGGTTACATAATGGAATACATTTGTCATGAGTCATTGACTTGTACAGTGACAAGGTATACATTTTACTGAATGTAAATTATACCTTAATAAAAGTGATTAAAATTTTTAGACAAAAATCAAAGAAATGTGGGGTTTATGGAGGTAGTGAATTACTATAGACTGAAGGTTTGTTTTCCCTCTAAAATTCAATGTTAAAACCTAATCCCCAACGTGATGGTATTAGAAGGCGGTGCCTTTGGGAGGTGGGATTAGTGCCCTTATAACAAAGAAGACAGAGAGCTTCCTTGCCCCTTCTGCCATGTAAGCATGCAGTGAAAAGAACCAGGAAGCAGACTCTCACCAGATACTGTCCCTGCCGGCACCCTGATCCTGGACTTGCCAGCCTCCAGAACTGTGAGAAATAAATTTCTGCCATTTATAAGCTACTCAGTCTATGGCATTCTGTTTTATTCAATAGTAGCCTGAATGGACTAAAACAGGAATTAACAAGGGATTATTGGTGGTAACAAACTGCAATTCACCAATGTGAGCCAGTCCTTATGTGAGGTACATAAGGATGAGAAATTAAGAGCCCTAACTCCCAGAGCAGGGGTCTGGCCACTATACCACATGTTCAGTTCTTTTTGGTTTGTATAGTATCACTTAATACAAATCCAAAGCATTGTGAAAACGAGTGAAACATGAAGGAGTTTTAAAAGCAAATATGTTGAGTTATGACACAGTTACTGGACAGTACCCTCAGAGGCGGGGCATGCTCCAGGATTAGCCTGGGTTAAGTGAACCCTGAGACAGGGACCTGAGAGGTGGAGAAAAGTATTAACATGCAGGCCTGAGACTGCTATCCTGAGGCCCTTGGAGGTCATCTGAGAACTTGGATTTGGGGAAGGATCCCAAAACGCTTGTAAGAATGGTTCACCGTGCCTAAACAGTGCAAATAATGTGGTTTGTGCTAAACACACGCTTTCCTTTTGGGAGCCTGGGATTTGGGCACAGGCCAGGCAGAGGGTGTCTATGTGACCACCTCTCACGAAAGACATTGGACAGTGAGCTTCTCAAGAGCTTCCCTGGCAGACAGCATTTCACACATGCTGTCACAACTTGTTGCCGGGGGAATGAAGCACATCCTGTGCGATTTACTGGGAGAGAAGTCTTGGAAGCTTGTTCCTGGTCCTCTGGACTTCACCCCATGCACCTTTTCCCTTTGCTGAGTTTGCTGTGTGTCCTCTAGCTGTAATCTGTCAAAACCACGAGTACGAATATATTCTGAGTTGTGTGAGTCCTTCTACAGAATCATTGAACCTAGGGGTGATCTTGGAGACCTCAACACAGGAGGTGATCCCAGGAGACACTAAGAAGGGAAGGGATGATGGCCTTAAAGGGATATATTGTCAAATAAGTTACCAGAGTGGGCGAATGGGACAAAATTCTTCTGGGGAATTTGGAACGCTTGTAGAACATGCACTTATGTGGCAAGGGGGGATGTAATATTTATCCACCAACTCCTGAGTTGGTAGTAATTATCTGGAACTTCCAGCCTACCCTGTGCATGGGCCCAGTGGGCTCTGGTGGCCGCAGCCAGCCCTGAAGCCAAGAGCTGCAGCTGGAAGCTGGGCTTGCACGCGTAGAAATGCTATGTGCCTGTGGAGGATATGGTGGGGCACTTCTGCTACAGCCCCTAAAAGGCATGAAATCAAACATGAAGTAGGACCATTGCCCAGGCTTTCCCAAGGTGCTCATCACCTGCCTTAGCAACACAGGGAGGATGGATTACTTGTGCTTCATTCCCACCAGCGAGCCCCTGCTTCCCAGGAGAGGACGCTGTAAGCTGCAGCCTCGCCCGGGGCACCATGAGCACAAGGGAGAGGTTGCCTTATCTATTCGAGACAGAGATGTGGTCCTTCTTCTTCCCTCTCTACCCTCAAGTCCTGGGCACAGGAAGCCCTGCTTTGGTTTACTGTTTCTTGTTTCACCTCTTTACTAGCTCAGTCTAATGAGTAGGTCAATGGGAGGCTTCCTCTCCCACAGAAGGGGCACCTAGGCGGACAGAGCCCCGTGCATCAGGCTACACACTGAGGGATAGTCTCCCTGTCTGGGTGTTGTGCGGGTCCACGGGGGCTGATCTACCTTCTCTGCTCTTGGTAGAGTTCCCACACTCCCCAGAGCTCTCTGGCTTACTTACAGTTTCCTCATTCTGCCTTTTCCTACTTACGTAGCTAGAAATTCATCATCCATCACATGGGAATATTAAGAGTATCTACCTCAGAGAGTTGCCACGAGGATTATGTCAGATAATACAAGTCAAGTGCCTAAAACAGTGCTTGGTACACAGTAAGCACTCAATAGAGTTAATTATTATTATTAGATATTTATAACTAGTTGGCAGATGTGTATTTATTAGAAGAAATAGAATGCCCAGATTGCTTCAACTTGCTCCTTGCAATGCATCAGCAGACTAGCGTGGCAATGGATTCTTCAAGAACTCTCAGCCAATTTCCAATTTCAGCTTTTTCAAAATTGTCAGAAGTTCTAGGTAAAATACTATTCCTCTCAAACAGCTGTGAGTGATTTACATGTTCAACTCCTAAAATCAAGGTTGCTAGGCAGACTTAGTGAAATTCTTGCTCAAGGAATGGAAGGTAATAAAGTGGTAACTCTGCTAAGTTCACTGTCACCCTCTGCTATCCATACAGTTTAATCTTCTCTTTTTCTAAAAAAAGTCCAATATTTACAGAACAGATTTGAAAACTCCTCCCCCTCCATAACCACCTGTGGGGAGAACAGAGAGGCCACGGCCAAAAAATTCAGAATGCTCAAATGAGAAACACACAGAAGCCACAGGGCCTCACGGGCACAGTGAGACAGCCAGTCCTGTGGTCACACGTGATGAACAACGAACGCTTAGCGAGCGCAGCCGAAGGAAGAGGATGCTCCTGAGAACTCCCTTGTGAAGATTGCGCTTCAGGTGATCTTGGAACAAGAGCACAAGCAAGAACCTCAGGCGGCCTGGCAACTGCAACAAAGGTCCAAACAGGACTGAGCCAGCAGGTGACAATGTGTGGCAGGACTTCCCCAGTGTGGAGGGAGAGATTCAGAATGGAGATGACCTCTCGGCCACACCTGGCTGAGGGCTGTCATCCGGAGGGATTTACCTGTTGATATCAGAACTCAGTGTGTATCACTGTTGTCGGTTTTACTAATCATGGTTATGTTTACTGAATATTGAGCTTATACCAGAATGGGGAGTTGGGCTATCCCAACTAATGTTTTGTGGTCTTTAAGATTCTTAGAACCTTTTTTGATGTATCCTAATTTGAATATGCCATCATTTTTCTGCTGGGAGTCTCCTGATAAAATATCTATTTAAAAATAACAACTATATTTAATTAATGTTGATAACAAATATGCCGGATTGATGACAAATAACACAGCTCTAATCCCTGAATTTAACCTTTTCTTTCTCTCGGATTTGAAAATTACCTGCTTTTTGAAGTAAACAATAATGAATCCTAAAGAGCAACAATAATGAATATTTAAATGCCCTAGACTGGCTAAGATTTCTCTTTCCCTTTAATGCACAAAGTAACTAATTCAAGGATTTCCCAGCTTTTAAGATCGACTTTGCCAATTTTAAAAAAATGTATAAATGCTTCAGGAATTCATTTAAAGATCAATTTTACGAAGGTAGTGTTAGGAGAGGGACTGCAAGAGCTAAGCTAAAAGATGTGCATTTCGTGTTTGTATACTGTCCTAAGTGAAAAAGCCATTGCCCTCGGCTGGAGAGGGGTCTGCAGAAGTGCAGGTAAACCCTCTCCATCTAGTTCTCTGAACCTGTACAGGACATTTCATCAAGGACAAAAATGCCAAGCTCTTAATATTTACATACATCAAAGAGCCACATGATCATGGTTTAGTTCTCACTGCTCATGAAGTTTGTTCTTAATTTAGCTGATTTTAGGTATCAGCTCAAACTTACTACACAGCTTAAATCAGAACATGCTGAATTTAGCCCTTCAAAAAGCTCCCTCCTGTTAAGCATAATAGTCTTGGGCTTTTCAAAAAAAAAAAAGAAACTCTTGCCTAGTCTATCTAATGAACACATGGGGTGGATTTTTAAAGAGAGTTATTGTCCTAAAATATACGAACTGAGAGAGTTGTACCAGAATCTATCCCTTAAAGTAGCACAAGAGTGACATCCACTGGCCAAACAGCTTTCGTGACTATGGGGGAGAGAGCTTACCTCTGAGGAGTGACAAAGAAAGAGAACATTCGAAGACAGATGCTCTACATAGCTGAATACATCTATCCAAAAGCAAATGATTTCTACCTTTAAAAATTTATATCCACTATTGCATACACTTCTTCACATTATTTTTACAAATCTATGCGGCATATGCCAATCCATATTGGCAAAAATTCAAAGGCTTGACAATATACTCTCTTGGTCAGGCTGTGGGAAAACAGGTATTTTCACAACACAAAATGTTACAACCCCTCTAAAGGGAAATTTTGTAATATCCAACAAAACCACATATGCATTTATTCTTTGACCCAGCAATTTCACTTTAGCCTGAGAAAATTCCGACAATATAAAAATACATATGCACAAAATTATTTATTGTAACTTGATTTATAATTGCAAAATATTGAAAACTTAATAAATGCCTCAATATAGGAAAGTGGTTGAGTAAACTATGGTACATACATACAATACAGTACTATGCAGGTAAGAGAAAAGAAAGAGTAAGATCTATATGAACTGATATGGAGGGCTTTTCAGGATAGATCATTAGGCAGAGAGAAACCACTTTTAATGACTGACATTGGTAACAATACTTTTTTTTTTTTTTTTTTTTTACCTAATCCAGGAGATAATTTAAATTTTTAGTGCTAGAAATTTGTGGTGAATCAGGCATGGTAAAGATGGATGAGAAAAGCATTTCAAGCCAGGTATGATACCTGTGATACCTGTCTTTGTCTTTCATGGGCCAGCCCTCTTGATACACTCACTAATGCAATCTATCAGGGGTAGTCATTCTATAGATAGATAGATAGATACATACATACATACATAAATAGGTAGATAGATACATACATACCTACATACGTAGATATATCTGCTTCAGATAGATATCTGAAGATATCTGAAGCAGATAATAAAAATGTCTGGCTTTAGGTATATGAATTGAATCACACATTGACTCTGCCATTTGCAGTATTTACAGACAAATCACACTTGAACAGATGACAGCAGGTGGACCAGAGTCTAGTAAGATTGTTTACTTCAAGATTTTACACTGATCTGTTTGACATGGGTGTGTGTTGACTCAAATTTCAAGCTTAGAGTAGGGAAGATATTACTGCTTCCCAGACTGTAAAATCTGCCATGCTTCTGAAGATGTATGCTCATATTTCCCTTTCTATCATTGTTCTTCCAGCAGGCTGGCCATTTAAATTAAATTATATTTAATTTAGTCTAATTTAATGTAATTTTTTCTCATCCTTTTTTCTTACTTAGAATTTCAGAGGTATCTTTATTGTATAGTTTTGTAACAGTACTAATTTTATAGTACTATATTTCTTTCTTCTATTAAGCTGTGGTTTTCTTAATATTTTCCCTTAAAAAAAAAAAAAAAAAACCTCTGCTGCAGGAACTGGGTGCTGGTGAGCCTGTGCCCTCAGAAGCCCAAGAACGAGCACAGGAGAGCTGGGGGCAAAACCCTTTCCGTCTGAGATGTCTCTCCTGCGCCATCTACTGACAAAGCTCAACTGGTGCCAGTTGGCAAAGGAAGCATATTTAAATTATCGCAGAATAGGTGAAAAGGATAAACTGGAGCTCAGACAGTAAAACCATAACCTTCATAAGGAGTGTCCATATATACTTCCTATGGCGGTTCCTCTAACAGCTTAATTCTTTCTTAAAATATTTGCTCATCCTTTGTCTTTCTCTTCCTCAATATGTAATTTGTAAGCATGTACACATTTTTTTATTGCTTATATTCATATATACACATACATATGTATATGTGCATATATTTTTTTATTTTACCAAGAGGGAGAGTTCCTTTAGATTTTTCCCATTAGAAAGTGTAACATTACCTATTCTTTCCTGACTCCCTTCACCTGTTATGAAGGAGGAAAAATATGGTGAGTTTATTTTTGCAATTAGACTGTAAAACAGACTTCCACAACTATAGTAGACAAATAGGCAGATAAATGTATAGGCATATGAATGAATGCATAGCTGGACACATACAGAAAGAAGAAAACAGAAATAGTTTGAAAGAAGAATGCATATATAGATAACGCTAATAGTAAGAGAGACATAACTTTATTAAAAATTGAAGTCTGTAGGACATAAATTTAATCATTGGTGTTAGAAATTTGGGGCAATTTTGGATGGCATTTTATCCTAGGCATTGTATCTATCTTTGTGCCCCATAAGCCAGACTTTTCTCCTCTTCATCCTGACATATTCACCAACTTAGTATCTTTGGGAGCAGGTCCCGTAGTTTTTAATTAGTTTTCAAAACAGATAATAATGTGCCCGTCTGTATGAATGGAAACACACGTATGTATTTACTCTTAGACTCCACACTGATGTGCTTACAGCTCTAACAGTCATGCTGGCATCTGAGGGCCAGAGGCTCTGAGCCCTGAGGTGTAAGTTTTCCCCTTCCCAATTTTTATTCTTCCCAGTGGGAACCCTCATATGCTGCTGTACCAGCACACTCATATTTACTTTCTAAGGCTGCTTTTACAAGGGGCTGGTTTTGGTGTTAATTTTTTCTTATCTTTTCTTCTTCATTTTGTAATTCTGTATTACGTTATCTCTTTATTATTGTTTGGTCATATTTCTTCACATATTTCCAATACTTCCATAGATTTTTGCATTTTTAATGAATTTTTTCATTCAGTGGAATAGTCATATATATATAAATAAATAATGTAATATCTTTTGCAATCCCTCTCCTTCTTTTAACCAGTGGTTTGAAGTAAGTTATACAGTACTTTACTTCTAATCTTCATTCACTCACTAATTTGAATTGCAACAAATTCTATTCCTTCAGGACTCGAGTTTGCCATAAACAAATGAGGAAAACAGAATTATTCCATGGGAAGTGTATAAAATAGATCTAAATGATTCTTATGTATTTTGCTATATAATAAAAAGCATTATTTACTGAGCATGCAAACATTCTTTCAGACCTTTAAAAAAAAAGTTTCGCTGCAGAGGGTGTGATCCATAAAGACTGCTCTTTGGCTTTAATTATTTTAGATTCAAGACTTTGTACCCAAAAGACATTAAGATTAGTATTTATTGTTCATATTTTTCCATATGAGGACATGGACATGCTTAAAACTTCCACTATCACTTTGGCATCCCAGTGAATTATGCAGGTCATAAATATGATTTTACTGATAGGAAAATTAAAATCTGAAATGAGCTCAAATCATATAGTGAATATCTTTTTTTATTGAAAAAAGCACTTCTATTTCAAGCAACTTTTAAAATTATGCTTTATGAGGACATCATTTCAATTTTATGTTATGCTATTGTTCCTTATAAAGACTGAATTTTCTATTCTGGACAAAGGAAGTAGATATTCAGAGTGGACTTCCTTGCAAATGTATTGCTGAGAGAAATGTTAATGAATGAACAGGAACATTACCTGAGTCCCAGACCTGAGAGGTGAAGGAAGAGCTTTCTCCATACCAGGGACAGTCAAAGGCAAGTTAACAGGCAAAATGTGTGAAAGACACAGGTTCTCAGGTCACGGATGGTAATGCCAAAAAAGAAAAGAAAAGAAAACGAAGGCAGTTAAAGAATGATTAGAAGGTGAATTAGCTAAGGCTCCCCAGACCTCCTAGTGGATACCTTTTCATGATCTGGTCCATGAGTTTTGCCAATTAAACTCTAAAATATAAAGGCAATCTTATACTACTAAAGCACATATTTTTCTTTTAAAAATTGGTACCTCATTCAAATAAGAATCTACAAAATTTTCATTCTGATTGTATAAACTTGACCAGAGACCTATAAAATATTTGTTATGAGTTGATAAATGGAAAAACCAGACTTAAATTCTAGTTCCAGGACTTAAATCAACCTAAAAATTATTTATATTATATCCAAAGCTTTCCTTGGCACATATTCCACATAGAACTGGATAAAGCTGATATGTCAGTTGATGTGCTTTTGAATCTCTTTCTAAGCCTTTACATATGATGTCGCTTTTGCCTGAAATACCTTCAATCTCCTCCTCCTCCTCCCTCAATCTTCTCTGTTCTTTGAGATCAAGCTCACTTATGACTGCTTCTGGGCTCCCAAGCAGAGCCCGACACTCCTCTCTCTTGTCCCGCGTTAGAAACTCACACTGCTGGTGGGGAGAGGTGGGTTTGGGGCAGACCCAGGAGGAAAAGAAGACACTGACGAGGACTATGTGGTTTCCAGCTTGGCTTCCGAATAGGATGGGTTTAGGGGAATGTTTTGACCCACACAGCCCTCAGGATTAGTGGTAGGAAGCAAAGGCAGGTGAAGGCTGAATCTAGAACTTAGATTTTTGAGAGAACCCTACCTTCTTCTCTGCCTGTGGGGCTAACTTTGCTCCAGAGGCTACAGCTATCCCCACACCAATGAAACCAGCTGGTCAATCTAATGGCCTTGTGTCCTGGCCAGATGATAAAATCTACCCCTACACCCTCACTCCTACTTTTCCATCACTCGGTAATTTTAAGTGTGATTTGCTTGACTCATAAAAGGTCGATGCAGGTAGAATAAGCATGCTTATTGTATAGGCAGGAATGGGCTTTTCCATGGCAGTATGCTTTCCTTATTACACCTTGAGCTGGTGCAACTCTCCCTGGATTTAAGGGCCTCATCCATCCACTTCAGCATTTTTTCAAGCTGGGTCCTGTGCAAGGTGTTTGAGATACAAAGATGCACAAGGCTCTCATGAGGTTAAAGTCTGGTGGACATAATTTCAGACCTACATAAAAGTTGTAAGACTAGTACAAAGAATTCCCATATATCCTGAACCCAGATCCCTTAAATGTTAACATTTTACCACATTTGATTTCTTTCCCTCCCTCTGCATACATATAAACATATACATACATGTATGCATACACACACATTTTTTGGAACTGTTTGAAAGTAAGCTTCAGGTAAGTTGGTACTAAATATCTCAGTGCGCGTTTTCTATAAGGAAGTATTCTCTCTTTCATAACCACAGTGTGATAGTCAAAATAAGGAAATGACATTGATAGAGTATAAATTATCTAATCATAGGCCTTATTCGGAATTTGTCAACTGACCCAATAATGCTTCTTACAACTAAAGAAATTCTGGATCACGTGTTGTGGTCAGTGGTCATGACCCTTTAGTCTGCTTTAATCAGGAACAGTTCCTTAGTCTTTTATGACATTGACTTTTTAAAGGAGTACAGGGCAGTTATTTTGTAGAATGACCCTCAATTTGGGTTTGTCTGATGTTTCCTCATGAGTAGATTTAGGCATGAACTTTTGGTAGGTCTACTACAAAGGGCTGTGTCCATTTCAGTGCATAATATCAGGAGGCACATGATGTCAGTTTATCCCAGTACTGGTCATATTAACTTTGATCACCTGGTTCAGGTGGTGTGTACCAGGTGTTTCCATTATTTTTTTCTTTTTATAATTAATAAGTGTCTTGTGAAGAGATACTTTGAGACTATATATGTATCTTACCCCTCCTCAAAATTTCACTTACTAATTTCAGCAAACATTGATGATTCTTGCCTGAATCAGTACTATGATGGTTGCTAAATTGTGATGTTTTACCTCCATTGTTCCTTCTACATTTGTTAGTTGGGTCTCCACTGTAAGGAAGAGCTTTCCCTTCTCCCCCTTTTTTGTTTGTTTGTTTAGTATTTACCCAGGTTCAAGGTAAGAATGTGCACTAGTTCCACTGCTATCTAATGCTGAACTGAAGGTATTAGCCAGTGCAGTTAGACTAATGATGCCCAACCCTTTGCCTCCTAAATGTACCTGTCTCTGAACTCTGTACTTCCCGTTAAGTCCTATACAGGATCCACAGCCTGCTCTGCTTGGTGAGACTGTGCATACCCACACAGCTCTCCCTTACAAGAGTACGCAGTAACTCCAGTTTTGCCTTTTTTAGTTCACATATTGGATGGTTGTCTCATTATCCTTTGACAAACCAAACCCCAAAACTAACCGAAAAGATCATTCTGATTTGCTGTGCGGGCAACATATCATAGAAATGCAACAGTGGAAGTAGGAAACCCAATTAAGGCTGCTGAAAATCTTGTGTGGGAAGCAAATCCCTGGAGTTCTGAAAAAAAAACCCCAACATTTACACTAAAAAACTATATGGAAAAATATACCATAAACATAGTCAAAAGAAATTATCTCACATCACTGACAAAGCCAATTTCATCAGTAAGAGAAAGCAAACGACTCATCTGAAAACATAAGCAAAGGATATGAAGAGAATTCCTAGAAAATAAAAGTGGCTATTAATCATATAAAGAGGTTCAACCTGCACTCTAACAGAAATGCAAATTGAGACAACACTACAATAGTCATTTTTCACTTATTAGATTTGCAAAGACCAAAAATCTGATAACAAGCTTGATTAGGGATGGTGTGGGAAATAGGCTCTTCCCAGCATTGCTGGTGGGAGTGTAAACTGGTATGACTTTTAATGAGAAGAATTTGACACTATGTAACAACATTTTAAAAGTATACCTATTTGACCTGGCAATTCTACTTTTAAGAATTTATCCTACAGGTAAATGTGAAATGAGTATTGTCCAGGCAATTCACTGCAGGACTGTGTACAGTAGTTTGGAAACAACTTCAATGTCCATCAACAGGGGACTTGCTACATAAAGTATAACACATCCATACAACAGAATCCTTTGCGTCTGTTACAAAAAATGAAGCCAATCTCTGTTACATTGTTGGGTTGAGAGAAGAAAAAAAAACTGTGTGGGATATCTCTGGTAAGATACAAAGGAATCTAATAAAGGTGACTGCTTCCCAAGAGAACTGGCAGAAAAGACTTGCCTTGAGCTCTGCTCTCTTTGGTACTGTTTGAATGTCATACTAAGTGTTTGCATTTCTCCTTAAAAATAAGCAAAATAAAAAAATTTAAATGTCTGTTGCAGTTGTGCAGGTGATATCAGTCTTTTAAGAACAGTAGTGGTGGAGATCATGCACGGATTCAGGATATGTTTTGGAGGAAAGCTGACAACTCCAAAGGTGGAGTAGTTGTGGGTGATGAGGTAAGTAAGCCGTCAAGGATGACCGCTAGGCTCATGGCTGGCAACTGGTGGAGAGACGTGCCATTTACTTTCCTGGGGAGCAATTAGGGAGGAACAGGTATAACGTGAGAGAGCTCAAGGATTCTGTTTTGGATATGTAAGCCTTGAGGTGCCTATTAGTCATCCATGTATTGCTGTTAAATAGGCAGTTGGAATAGGAGTGTTACTGCTTAAGAAAGGAGTCTGGAATGGAGGTATTTAGGAGCCATCAGCATATAAATCTACACCAATAAATAGAAATATAATGTAAGCCACACACGTAATTTAAAGTTTTCTAGCAGCCACATTAAAAAGTAAAAGCAGGTGAAATTAATTTTAATATATTCTATTTGACCCAATATGTGTAAATATTATCATTTTAACGCTTAATCAATATCAAAATTAATGAGATTTTTTCTCTTTTGGGCCGCGCTGAGCGGCATGCGAGATCTTAGTTCCCCAACCAGGGATCGAACCCGTGTCCCCTGCAGTGGAAGCTGTGGGTCCTAACGGTTGGACCGCCAGGGAATTCCCAATGAGAAATTCTATACACTTTTTCATACTAAGTCTTTGAAATCTGGTGTGCATTTTACACTTACAGCACACCTCAAATAGGACTAGCCACATTTCAAGTGTCAACTTGTCACATGTGGTGATGGCTACCTATCGGACAGTACAGAACAGTGATGATATTGAAAGCTATGGGGCTGGATGGGTGGAAGAGAGCCCAGGACTGGATTTTGGAGCACTTGAACATTTAGAGTTCAGGTAGAAGAGGAGGAGCTGACAAATGAGACAGCAAATGAGAGCCCAGTAAACTAGGAATAAAACAAGGCAAGTGTAGTGTCAAGGAGGCCATGAGAAGGGGGCTGTGAACTGCATCAACTGACGCTGAGAAGTGGAGTAAGATGAGGACAGAGAAGTGACCACTGTGATTGGGAAGATGGAGTTGTTAGTCATCTAACAAAAGTCAGCTTTATTAGACCGAGGGCTCCTCCTTTGGAGCTGAAGAGACCATGGGAGGTGGAAAGTGGAGTCCTCTTGTGCAGACATCTCAAAGGCAACACATTCCAAACTGATCTATCTTCTCTGGCATCCTCCTCCACTCTCTTCTCTTCCTATATTCTGATCTCCATTGGGGAGCCCACGCTAGAAATCTGGGAGACGTTCTCAAAACCTGCCTTTCTCTCAGACCTCATAAGCTATTACTCACAACGTCATCCATTTCACCTGCGAAATACTTAATCTGTTTCCACTCCTCACCCCCTCCGCCGCCACGTTACCCCCAAAGCTAAACTGTACACTTACTCTCCCTTTCCCAAACGCCTTTCCCAGGCATTCCTATAGAATTCAGTGCTCATTTCAGCCGCTGTTCTCACTACATTCATCTATTCACCAAACTGGTCTTTAAAGTATCAGTTTCTGTCGATCTCTCCAACTAAACCGTGAACTCTTTGAGGTCCAAGAGCTTGTCACACTCCATTTTGTATTCCCAGTACCTGGCACGTAACTTGATACATCATAAGGTGCTCAGTCAACTGTGTGTTATTAAGAGTAGCCAAACAGGCTGCGGAGAGCAATGCTGCGAGAAGGGCGGCGGGCGTTTTCGCCTTTTTCGCGCAGGTGGGATCACGCCTGGCGTCGGGCCCGAGGTGAGGCCCGCACTTACTCCGAAGGAGCGGCGCGAGGGCTGCAACGAGAGCAGGGCAAGAAATGAGAGGACACCGCGGTCGACGGTGGAAGGCTGGGGTTCCACGCCTACACAGCTTGTGATGAAAATGAACATCGCCGCCTACCCTGTTTCCCTGCCGGCCCTGCCCACCACGTGATCACGCCCACTCACGTGAGCGTAACCCTGCTAGACCTGCCGCGGCGTCACATGAGCAACTGCGGTCACGTGAGCACTGTTTTCGCTGGGCTCGGGCAGCGGCTTCTTCCTGGAGTTGTAGTCGCTGTCGTCTCTCGGTCTCCCGTCGACCCGATGGAGGAGGAGGAGGAGGAAGCGAGGGCGCTGCTGCCTGGCGGCCCCAACGAGGCCGGCAGAGGCGCTCCCGTTACACCCCCTGCCCCCGGGGCGCTGCCGGCCCTCTGCGACCCCAGTCGCCTGGCGCACCGGCTTTTGGTGCTGTTGCTGATGTGCTTCCTTGGTTTCGGTGAGCCGGCCGGCCTGGGGGGGTGGGGTTGATAATAAGGAATTCCCGATTTTCTCTCGGAGCTGCGCTGAGCTCCTAGGTGCCACGCGGCCTCAGGGAAGCTACTTGCTTCAGCTCCTGGGCTTCCCTTCTTTTCCTTTCGCGACCGCATCCAAGCCTGTGGACGTTGCTAGCTATTCAGCGTCCCGAAGGTGGGGGTCAGGGGACTGAGCTGGGCGAGTTTTGTCCCACTCCTTTGCTCTCCAAGAAGTCCCAAAGGCTAGCAACTTGGCCTCTGGGGCCACAGATACGAAGGAATTCCTAGATCGTCAAGGTTACTCTCATGATACTTTTCTTTTAATCCTTTTTAAAAAAATTTTGTATTGGAGTGTAGTTGCTTTACAATGTTGTATTAGTTTCTGCCGTACAGAGAAGTGAATGTTATACGTATGCATATATCCACTCTTTTTAAGATTTCCTTCCCATTTAGGTCACGACAGATCATTGAGTAGAGTTCCCTGCTATACAGTACGTGCTATACAGTACGTTCTCATCTCTTTTATTCATAGTAGTGTATATGTGTCAGTCCTAATCTCCCAGTTCGTCCCACTCCCCCCTTCCACCCTTGGTAACCCTCTCATGACACTTTGTTCAGAAGGAATTCATAAAGATTTAACTGGCCCCCTTCCCCCAAAGAAACCCCACACATACTTTAAAATTTTTGATTGAATAATTCGTTGGCAGTTATTTATATGTTTCTCGCCCTCTTTGGTAAAACGTATGAGTGTGTCTTGATAGCTTCAGTGAGTAGATGTGTTCTTGTACTCTTCCGCTCTGCCAGTGTGAAGCAGTCATAACTGGATTGGACTGGTGTTTGGTTTCAGTCATGAAATTTGGTGACTCTGACAGCAGTTAGTTTCTGGAGATAATTTTTAAAATATCTGCCTATTATATTCCAGCAACTAATTTATTCAGCAACATTCTAATGTCAATATCAGTTTGGTATGAAAGTAGTAATGTGTTTTTCATGGGCTGGCTGGAATCGGTGGAATCAACAGATTTAGGAACATGATGGTGGATTACTTTATGCTACTGCTGGAATATATAACTAGGCATGGAGGATGCTTTGCACTTTAGTTTCTTTGCATCTCTTTTTGTTCCCCCTCTTCTCACTTTGTGGAAAGATGGTGCCCATTCATTTGCTTTAAAGCCTGAGATTGGTATCCCTGACAGTGATTAAAGCAGGAATCATAAATTGCTGAGTTTAGGAACAAAACACAAGAACAACACGAAACACTTAAAATACCACGTACTTAAGCAATTTATTTTTAGTAAATTATGGTTACCTGGGTGGGTTTCAGAAGCCAGAGTCATACCTTTCTAATGACAGTTTTCTTTCTTTTGAACTCGTGGCTTCTAATGTATACTTCTAGACAGAGTTCGTGGAGAAATGGAGGCGGCATTATCCTGTGCCTATAAAAAAATCTGTCGATTTTATTACTGTAAAAATAAATCTGAGTTCATGGATGTCCAATCTCTCTCCAGTTCTCTTTCTTACCCTCCAAAGGACGTTATTATTATGTTTTAATTTAACCCTTTAGAACTCTGTTTTATTTTTCTTCATTCCTGGCACTGTATTTGCTAAATTATTTGATCTTGGGTATGCTGTTTGTAGAATTAGAGTTCTTGTTTTAAAAACAGGTTTAGTCAGAGTAGTTAAACTCCATTCCTCTGCTCTCAAGGTAAGTGGTGGCTTTAGGTAACATTACTAGGAAACTGCTGAGGATGTTTCTGAAATTTTTAGTGTATGTGTGTTTTGGTAGCTTTAAGGAAAATACAGCTGTTTCATGAAGGTGCTAATAAAACAATAGACGTACAAAACATGATGAACGTAAGGTGGAAGAACAATTAGTTGTTGATTAACTTCTTAATCCAGGTTCCCAGTATTTGCTGTGTATGCAGGCTCATAATTTGTAAATAACTTGGCATGTTTTCTGTGGATTATTTGGCTGCAATTTAGAGAATATTGGTGGACAAGGAAGTGGTCCAAAAAAGGTTCCAGTGTCAGTCTTCGAGCCCGTAGTATAGACATTTAAAATCAGCATTTGAGTAGTAATTGCAGCTTGAAACTTTTATTTGGAAAGTATTATTACTTAAAAGAAAATTGCTTTTCCTTTTTCTAGGCAGCTACTTTTGCTATGATAATCCTGCTGCCCTTCAGACTCAGGTTAAACGGGTAAGTTGACTTTTCACCTTTGTTTCTTTTGTTGGCTCTGGAACAGGTATACTTTTGAGGCATCATCAGCTCTCAGGTTGCCGGGTCGGAAACATTGTCTAATGGATCCATTTTAACATCCATTGTCACCAAATTTGTGTGGGCAAGGAGTATTCTTGAGTTGGAATGAATGGCCACAAAAATTCATTCATAGCACTTGTGACTTGATATCGTTTCACTCTTAGGTAAGTAATTGCTATTTCTACAGTATTGCCAAAAAGTATTTTGGCAGATTTTTGTTTGCATTTCTCTCATTGTGTAATCATTGGAATGACAAATGATTTGGTAGGATAGCATTTTGCTTTCTTAAATATGTTTTTGTTGTTATTTCATTTTTAAAATGCGGCTACTGATTCCAGAGGATTGTCCGTGTCAGTATTTTTAGTCTGGCTTTATAAAAATATATTTGATATTTACAGTTTCTTGTGTATTTAGATAGTTTTTTTTTTTTCCTTTGTAAGTTTTTTCACCTTTGGATAGGAAGAAATACATAGATTGGCCCTTTACATTCTAGAATGAAAGGGAAGGAAGATAGGAATTAGTGGAGAGGAGGGAAGGGATAAGCTAAGATCGCCCTTTTTCATGTGGGTGTAGAACCCCACAGCAGGTTGTACATGGGGAATAAAATGTAGAAGATACAGGCAGATGCAGACAGAAGTGGTCCCAGTAGTGGAAGAGCTGATTGATCCTGAACTCCATGAAGCCTCTGAAATGACTGCACACTCAGGAAGTTCCTCGGTGTGACCATTTTTTTGGGGTAGCGGCCATAGCTGTCATGAGAGTCTCAAAGCACTTAGCAACTGCAAATGATTAAGAAACGCCTGCCCTTCCAGAAAGAATGTTTTGATTTGTTAGTTGCTAAACTTAACTGGAAAAAAATAGTTTTGTTTTCTTTCCATATAGGATATGCAAGTGAATACCACGAAATTCATGCTGCTGTATGCCTGGTATTCTTGGCCCAATGTAGTTTTGTGTTTCTTTGGTGGTTTTTTGGTAGACCGCGTATTTGGAATACGGTAAGCTTGGGAAAAATCTCACTTACGGGTAAATACGATTATTAAGAAAACACAGAACTAGATTAAGTATTTCTAGAAAGAACTGAATAAACTTGTGTATTGACTGTGATAATCTGCATTAGTTTTTGTGTGTGTGTGATTTTTATATCTCCGGAATTTTTTTTTAAAATAAATTTATTTATTTTTGGCTGCATTGGGTCTTTGTTGCTGTGCAGGCTTTCTCTAGTTGCGGCGAGCGGGGGCTGCGCTTCGTTGTGGTGTGTGGGCTTCTCATTGCGGTGGCTTCTCTTGTTGCTGAGCATGGGCTCTAGGCACGTGGGCTTCAGTAGTTGTAGCGCACGGGCTTAGTTGCTCTGCGGCATGTGGGATCTTCCCCGACCATGGATCAAACCCACGTTCCCTGCATTGGCAGGCGGATTCTTAACCACTGCGCCACCAGGGAAGCCCCTGGAATTGGTTTTCAAAACTTGGTTGGTATTTCAGTTAAGGTAAATGCTGCTCAGGGAATATGGTAGCTCAGTTATCTAAAGGTAAATTATGTCCTCACTTGGAATCAGCAAAGCAGGGTCTGAATCCTTTTGCTGCCACTTGCTCAACTTCCTAGCTCCTTTGAGCTGTTCCTAGCTTCCTGATCTTCAGTTTCCTCATTGGTAAAATATGGATAGTAATTCCTGCCTTGCAAGGTGGTTATAAGGATTGAGAGAGATGGAAGGACAGTATTTGGCATGTAGTTAGTGTTTACCTCTCCCAGCCCCAGTGAGATTTTCTCTTTTGCCTTTCTTTAGGCATCAAACTTTTTGTGACCACTCCTCTTAGCTGAGGAAGGCATACATTATAAGCTCTGTCAGTTTTCATCCTAATGATTGATTGTGTGTGTGCTGTTAGTGGGGACTTTAGGAGGGATGTAGTCTGGGAATATTTTCGGAAGGCAGAGGGCAAAATGACGAGGGGTTTTCCAACCATGTTTGGTGGAAAAGAATTGAAGAAACTGTAAGTGTTTAAATTTGGGGACTAACTTTTAAACATTTTGAAGAGTGTATAAAGGAGGACTTAAATTTACTTTGCTTGGTCTAAAGGGGTAGAATAAGTTTGAAATTCAGGGAGCCAGATTCCATTTAGTATGATGGAAACTTTGCTTGATCAGGGTGACAGGTGGGGCTGTGAGTTGCCTTGGGACCACAGTGAGTTTTCCAGTGCTAGAGAACATTCAGGAGACTCTGGTATGACCATTTCACAAGGATCTTTGGAGGGATTTGAGTTTCAGAAGAATGATTTACTCATAGGATCTTTAAGAACTCTCCTAATACTGGTATTTTATTACTCTGGGGAAACATTAATGAGCTATTCAGAGTGTGGGATACTAGAGTAGGCAGATTTATAAGTGTATTTGCATGGTTGCTATTTTTCCTTTTAAAGATAGTTTTCAGTTATCAAGAATTATAACCACTTAAAATTACTTAATCTAGAATTCCTTGGAGTCAGTCCTAAAGTCAATAAAAATTTTATAAAGAATGTCCATTTTTAAATGGGAACCCTGGGAACTTCTTGAAGATTATTTAATAAGTTGTGTTTAAGATATGATAATGGCTTAAACAAGTGTATGCCATCACTAAAGCCTCTGGAATCCCCTTGGAAGTCAGGACTTCTGTAGGTCACCATGCAGCCTAGGAAGGCTGCTGACTTCAGAGGCCGACCCCTTTCTCTGGAGGGAATGCAGAGGGGTCAGAGAAACCCAAGAAGGACTCGGTGATATACTCTTCCTTCATTGTCTCTCTTTCTCTAACAGGTGGGGCACCATTATTTTTAGTTGCTTTGTTTGCGTTGGACAGGTAAGAAAAGACAAAACGTTCATTGATTCATTGTGACAGTGACTCTTGAATTCTTGTCTCATTCCACCAGCAAAGATGTGTTTAGTGAATGCCTGACTTAATTAAGCAGGGCTCACAAATTCCCGTGTAATGTAATGCATAGTCCATTTTAAGCCTTGAGACAGATGAACCTTGATACTTAAATTTCACAGATTTACTAAGAAAGAATATTAAAATCATTGTAGAGGTTGTGTTTCATCATAAGTCACTTATTTCTCTTAGATTCCTTGAATTTACTTTTTCTTTGATCTTACGTTATATTCTACATTACAGGTTGTTTTTGCTCTGGGTGGAATATTTCGTGCTTTTTGGCTGATGGAATTTGGAAGGTTTGTGTTTGGGTAAGTTATGCATGATTTCACTTATCCCAACATATTACTGTTTTAGTGTTCATCTGTCAATTTATTAAAGATTTACAAAAAAATATATTATTGTATCTTCTGGAGAATTACTTCAAATCCTTGAAATCTAGCTATATTTGTAAGATTGTTCAATGGTTGTCTTAAGTTTCCTTTAAAGTAAGCAACAATTTTGAGGGGTCATAGTTAACTCTGTGTAGGGTTTGAATATTAAATAGTTCTCCAGAAATGATAATTTTCTTAAGTGTTTTGCTTTTCTGTTGTATTGAAGACTGTGATTTAAACCTCATTTAGAAAAACATAGACAATCATTTTCTAGGTTGGTGATTAATGGACATTTTGCTGCTTCTTAGCGGGTATGTGTAGGTCCTTTTGAACCATGTTGAAGAGGCTTGAAGGAGTAAATTACCAGAAGACTAACTGCTCTTAATGAATTTCAGTGTCTATTCAGTAAGCCCATTCTGAGTTCAGCCTTGGGCTTCCTGCCCAGAGGGATGCAGATGACATAACTTACTCATGCTTTTTACAGGTACCAGGGACATGTAGACATAGGTGACACACCCACAAAAGTGCTCTAAGTGAGAGAGAAGGAAAAAAAATGTATATAAACATATGAAAGGGATTCAGAGATGGAAATGTGGTCAGAAATGGCCTCGTGGATGAAGTGGGCCTTGACATCAGTGTAGGATTTGGATTAGTAGAAGAGGGGAAATACTTTTGGACGAGGACAGTGATGAGGAGGGCTCAGTGTTAGGATGCAGGGGAGAGGAAGCTCCTACGTAAAGGTCAATGTGTAGAACTTACAGAAGGAAAATTAAAATCCGGGAAGTAGGAGAATGTCGAATATGGAAGATACTGGCCTGAAAAGTGTGAATTTTTGTGTTTTCACAAGTACGGACCGCTCTCCCCACATGAACATTTTATATAGCATAGATGGTGATGTGGTAGCTCAAACTCCTTTTATTGCTGATCGTGGTTGTCATTGCAGTATATTAAATTACCCACACTTAGCAGTATAAAACAACCCTTACATTGTGGGCTTTGTGGGTCAGGAATTTGGACAGGGTACAGTGTGCACAGTGTGTCTGTGCACCTGATGTCTGGAGCCTGAGCTGGGATGACTTGAAGGCTGGCACTGCTGGCTGGAGCACCTAAACAGGGCCTCTCTTGGCTTTCTCATAGTGTGGCGAACTCAGGGTAGTTGGACTTCTTACAAGGTGGCTCAGGGTTCTAAGTGTGAATGCTTGAATGGAAAGGCACATCTCACCTTTTATAACCCAGCCTTGGGATCACACAACCCTGCCTCCACCACATTCTACTGGTTGAAGCAGTCACAAGCCCACTTAGATTCATGGGAGGGGACATAGACCCAACCTCTTGACGGGAGGGGTGTCAAAATTTTACACCTGCTGCTTTGCCAACTGGGGTATTTCTTTAAAAGCTGTGACTTTTCTTTCCTTATTTTAGGATTGGTGGGGAGTCCTTAGCAGTTGCCCAGAATACATATGCTGTGAGTTGGTTTAAAGGCAAAGAATTAAACTTGGTGTTTGGACTCCAGCTTAGCATGGCTAGAATTGTAAGTATGACACAGATAATGAAGCCAAATGGGAAGCAAAAGATTGAATGTTGTAGTTATCTCTTAAAGATTACAGGATGAAATGTGTTTGTGTATAAGTTAGGTATTGATTTTTTATATATTTTTCTAGACCATAGTATACCATTTACCTGACTTTAATTAAGGCATTTCTAACCTTATTTCACTTAGGAAACAGTCTAAAATGGCTAATTGAGCATTCGTTAGTTCAGAGAACCTGAGCATTGGGATGGATCATATAGATTTTGTTGTCTAATTTCTTTACCCATTTTCGGCGTTCCTGCAATGAAAGTCTTTACATATGGTCATCCACGTTCTGCTCACACATTTCTAGTGATTAGAAGCTCACTCTGTGATGGGACCACTCGTCTACTACAATTAACTCTGTGAAGCTCAGTCTCCCATAGAGATGAGATCTGCCTGTACAAGTAGCTTTTAGTGATTGTTCCAACTTTTGCCCTCTAGTGAGTGTTCATTTTCTCTGCTGCTCAGCAGCACTTGGCTTATGAAGACAACTCTGAAGGTCTTGGTCAGACATGCTCATTTCCTGTGCTTGTCTAAGCCACATGACATGGGTTTCAGCTCTCTGACTGTGGTGCTCCCGCCTCTCTGGACTTCATCACAGGTGGTCAGTACTCCTCAGCAGCATTTGGAACCTGGAAGTGATCATGGTGTTTCATGATAGGGGATCTGGTAGAGGGTACCCAGGGGAACAACATTATGCTATTATAAATGCAACCTGGAAGGTGTTTTGGCCATCCCAAACCCTGTTAGGTTTTTTCCTTTATGAACTCCTGTGAATAGAGTTTTTTAAAAAGATCCTTGCCATTAAAAATCAAGGTTTTAAAGACTGTGAATGGCATGAAAATGCTTGGAACATAGTCTTAAGGGAAGAAATCCAATACAAAAAAATCCAGTACAAATGAAATATTTTTAATGTAATATTTCATCTTATGAAATATATAACACATACATATGTCATACATATATAACATTTCTATATTTTTGTGCATGTAGGCTCTTTCTAATTTTCCAGTATTATAAATAGAGCTGTTGTGCAACACTCCAAAACTTGTCTGCATCTCTGATTATTTCCTGAGGCTAGGTTGCTAGGAATGGAATTATCACTGAGTCAGAGGGTTTGTTAGGGTTTCTTAGGGCTGTTGAGACATTATTTCCACCTTTTCCTCTCAGAGGTGTTTGCATCTCCATCTGTGGTATATGAGAGGATCCTTTTTATTGTAGCTTTGATAGTACTTTAAAAAAGTCATTTTATCAATTTGATAGGAAACACCTAAACATTATTTTAATTTGTAATTCTTTGATAACTAGTGTGGTTTTCCACATTTTCTAAATTTTATCCACAAGGACATTCCTGGTACTTCCTTATGTATCTTGTGCAAGTCGAGACACGTCTGTGGCAGCTGGTGGATCTCATCATCTAATAACTTCTAAAAGAAGGAAATAGGAGCAGTTGAGCAAGACTCATTCTCAGGGACGCCATTGTGGTTACTAGTGATCTTCATGTTCTTTTCTGTGTGGTCACAAACTAGTTATAATCCATTCACCTGCGTCCCAAGGAGCCCTAAGTTTCTAGAAAGGAATCTCAGGGGCTTCTAGGATGTGGGGTGGAGGCCATGGGAATGGTGGGGGGACCTGAGGAGGAGGTGGAGGGAGCCAGATCTCAGGCAGCCACCTCTCCGTCAGCCAGGGTGGCTCGGCTCTGATCTGGTTGGTGTATTTAGGGTCCTTGTGAGATGCACGCAGGAGACCAAAGGACTCCATTACAGAGTTGGTGGGGTAGATGGAGGTTCAGTCTTTTTTGTGCTTCTCTTGGCCCTGCACATACTCAGAATGATCATAGAGGTTCCGGCTTTACCTCGCCGTGACTTTTTTGTTGGCTGAGCTGTGAGTTTGTCTGATTTTAGACCCTTGGACTGTTATCATTCAGGCAGTGGACTTTTCACTTTTCTTATTATTCATGTCTTAGCTGGGGGTTGGAAGTCCAGCACTCTTTTGATTTTCCTCTGTAATTTGTTACTTTTAAAAACTCCTTATTTCAACAAATATTTATTGAGTACTTGCTAAGCCAGGTCATGTTAGGCATTTTAGAATTAAAGGGTTGTTAAGACAATATGTTTTTGAGGGGCTTGTATTTTTGCTGATATTGAGGAAAGTTTCCAGTAGGTCTCCATTTATACCTTATTCAGATGAGCATCTGAATAATACCACTGGCTAACATTTTGTGAGAAATAGCCATGTGCGATTTGCTGCTGTATTTGCTGTGGGAATATGGTTGAGGACATGTTCATTTCTCAGTCTCCTTATCAGTAGCGTTTAGCACAGATGACACTCCCCTTTCCTTGATTTCTTCTCTTGGGTTCTAGGGCTCTACAGTCTCATAGTTTTCCTCTTGCCCTTCTGTCTGCTCCTTCTACCTCTTTTGCTGGTTCCACCTCAGTCTTCTCAACCTGTAAATGTGGGTTTGGTCATTGGACACCCTCTCATTTCTTTTGACACTCACTTCCTTGGTAATCTTATCTAGTTTTGAAGTTTTAAATAGTGTGTCTTTGCTCCTGAAGTTACATTGTCCAGGCCTTTCCCCTGAATTCCACACCCGTATGTGCAGCTTCCTCCTTGACATTTCCACTTGGATGTCTAGTAGGCGTATCAAACTCAACACAGCCAAAGCCCAGCTCTTAATGTTTCACCTACTGTCCTCCAAACCAGCTCATGCTGAAGTTTTCTCATCTTCAGTTATGAGCAACTCTGTTCTTCCAGGTGCTCAGGCAAAAACTTTGATGTCACCCTGGGCCACTCCTTACCCCCATCCCTAACCCCACACTCTCCACGTATTTTCCATTGGCAAATCCTGTTAGCTCTACCATCAGAATATGTCTGTATTCCGACCACTTCCCACTGTGCCCACTGCCAGTGTCCCCAGTCCAAGACCTATCGTTTCTGTTCTGCATTATTGCAGCCGCCCCCAGCTGATGTCCTTGCTTCTGCACCGTCCTCACTTATAGTCTGCTTTGGATATAGCAGCCAGAGTGAGTCTCTTAAAACGTAAGGGATTGTGCCCCTTCTCTGCTCAGAACCCCAATGGCTTCCCATCTCACGCAGAGTAAAAGCCAGAAGTTCTTATTACCAATAGCTCGCCTTCCCACCAGTTCCTCTCTGGGGACCTCGTCTCATCCTCTCCCTTCTTCACTGACACTGTTCTAGTCTCTACACTCCTTGCCTTGAGCACGCCGGACAGCCTCCCTCTCGGGGCCTGTGCACTGGCTCTTCCTTCTGCCTGGAGTGCTGTGTTGTTCTTCCGGTGGCCTCCCAGCTTCCTTCAAGTTCTTAACCCAGAGTCACATTCTCAGCAAGGTCTCTACCCCTTTTTAGTCTCCTTCTAGGCTTTATTTTTTTTTCCTTATTTTTTAGAAGCACTCATTGCTGTTTCATATACTGTATATTTTACCTCTTCTACCCCACTAAAATGGGGTTGCTCTCTATGAGAGCTGGAAATTTTTCTGTTTTGTTCTTTATTTTATTCCCAGTAACTAGAACAGTGACAGGCATGTAATCAGGGTTCAGTAACTGCTAAATGAAAGAATAAATGAATGAGGGTAGTACTATTACTGTCTTCTAAAGGACGATCAGAGGATGAAATTTTTTTGTCAGATGTCAGGATCAGGAAAAGCTGTGCTTTTTCTGAGCCAAAGTTTATTTTTGTCTTGGGTACCCTGTGAATTTTATAATTTGTGTTTCATTTTTGTTTAGGCTACTAGGAAGATCTAGATGTACTGTGCTGTTTTGAATGCTAGCATTTTCTATAAATTGGCATTTTTGTGTGGTAATCTTATCTGTGGCTTTATCCTAGGTTGTTAGCTCTTTCCTTGTAGTGTTTTTTAAAAAAATTATCTGTTGTTTAATCTGAACCCTATTATACCTATTTCTCTAAGCTGACATCCTTTTTTTCTGAGCAAGACAGATAGAAATGAAAATTATGTTGTTTTTTTTTCCTTCTCTTTCAGGGAAGTACAGTAAACATGAACCTCATGGGATGGCTGTATTCTAAGGTTGAAGCTTCATGGGGTTCTCCTGGTCACACAACCCTTGGGGTCACACTTATGATCGGTTAGTGAATCCTGAAGTCCCACCTTTTATCTGTCCTGAAAGCTTATCATAGGAAATGGTATGACAGAGAGGAAAGAACACGGGAATTGCGCTTAGACCACTTGGTTATAGTTTTGCCCGTACAGTTCACTAGTTCTTGGACCTAATTAGACACAGTGAACATAGTGGCAATCATTCACCCCATTTGTGTTTTTATTTCCACTTTCTTAAAATAAGGATCTTATACCGCCATGTGTGCTTCAGGTTTTTTTTTTTTCTTTTTAAAATAAGGATAGATTTTTAAAAATTATTTATTTATTTATTTATTTTATTTTTGGCCGCATCGGGTCTTAGTTGTGGTGCGCTCCAGAGCGTGCAAGCTCAGTAGTTGCGGCACATGGGCTCTCTAGTCATGGCACGTGGGTTCCAGAGCGCGTGGGCTCTGTAGTTGTGGCGCGTGGGCTCCAGAGTGTGTGGGCTCTTTAGTTGTGGCACACGGGCTCAGTAGTTGCTGGGCACGGGCTTAGTTGCCCCACCAGGGGTTGAACTTACGTCCCTTGCATTGGAAAGTGGATTCTTAACCACTGGACCACCAGGGAAGTCCCTGTGCTTCGGTATTGTTGTGATGAGCAAATGAGAGTGTATGTGAGAACTCTGAAAACAGTCAGGGAGTTTGTACCTCTAAGGTGTTCATTAATAGTCTGTAGCAGAAGGGAGAATTGTTTCCTTTTGATCAAATTCATTTCATGTGTTTATGGAGCTTAGATTTTATAGAAGTCAGAGGTGATAGGATGTGATGGGAAATCCACTAAGTTGGGAGCCGGGAGTCTAGGTTCTGGTCCTGGCTCATTTTGGACAGGAAGTTAACCTCTGTGTCTCAGTTTTCTTCTCTGTAAAATTGTGGGTGTTGGACTAAAACTGTATAGGCCCCTTCTGACCCTAAGTTCTGTTGGCTAAGGCTGGGTTCTGCCGGTTGCTGGGTGGGTCACTGAGAAGTGGATGATGCTGTCTGGATTTACCACCTGTGCTTCTTCTCTGAGCAGTGAATTTGTCTAACTGAGCCCCACAGGATGTGGAGAGCTGCTTGCAGAGCCCTAGGGAGACCTGTGGGTGCTGGGTTGAAGGTTCTGTGCCGTCTTTTATTCTTTATATTCCTTGGTACAGGCTGGTAAAGGGAGGACAGTGAGAGGTAATCCTAGATGGGCAACTTGTGTCTAGAGACTCCTTCTTTCTCCCCCTCCCTATCAAATCCTTTGCCACTTAAAACCTCTTTCTTACTTTCAAATTCTCTTCAGTATTCCTTCTAGTTCTCTCCACAGTGGAGAATTTGAGAATGTTAGAGAATTTTAGAGCCAGAAAAGATCTGTGCCATCAGATCAAAGCCTCTGATTTTACACTTGGGAAAATTGAAGCCCTGAGAGGTTAAATTCCTTGCCCAAGATAAATCAGCTTGTTACTGCCAGAAGTAGAACCCACGTCTACCGACTCTTTGCAGTTTTTCGTATTATGTCATATTATGTCAGCCAATTAAAGATTTCATTTACTTTACTAAGCTTCTTTTTATTAAAAATTTTGAGAAGTGTACACTTTATTTACTGTTTATGCTGATTCGCTTTAATGATACGAGGTCAACATTAGTGAGTAATGCCGAATACCTGAAGGAGAGTGAACGGGCTGTGCTGTGGGAGGATTGGGGCCCTTGGGGCTGCCACAGGGTAGGAGCAAGAGTTAGACTTGGGAAGGAATCAGAAGGAACATGAGGTGATCACAGAATCAGACTTTGCTTTTACAGTTTGTTCCCCCTGGCATCCATCAATAATTGGTGCTTAGACTGAATTAAGAAATTAGGACTAATTTGCTAGCTGGTCATCAGCTTTCTTCAATCTATATTCTGATTATAAGACTAGACTAGTTTGTTCTAGTCTTTCCCCTCTAATCTCCAACCTTCTATCGGGAAATAATATACAATAGTAATAGCGACTGCTGTTCGTTGAGTGCTTCCCAATGCACTTCCTTCCCTTCTGTCCTGATTTAGTAATTGTAGGCTTTTCATATATGTGTCTAGATGCCATCCCTTTAACTTGCTAAGTATTTTGCTGTTAATGTAATGTGCTGCCTTTTAGGAACCTTCATTTTGGTTCTCTTTTAAAAATCTCTTTTTTTTTTATTATAGGGGGTATAACATGTATTCTTTCACTAGTCTGTGCCTTGGCCCTTGCTTACTTGGATCAGAGAGCAGAACGAATCCTTCATAAAGAACAAGGGAAAACAGGTTAGTCTAAATGCAAGAAAAAGTTAGGCTTTTAGGAATTACGGCCTTTTTGAGATAATTTACAATGAGGTAAATTCCTAATGTAGTGTTGTAAACCCAGTGAGGCTTAATACATGTTTATTAAATCTCTTTTTTTCCACTTTAAAAAAATTTTTAATTTTATATGGGCGTATAGTTTATTTAAATCTTTTATTTCCAAATCTATTTCCACTTGTCTACATTTTTGGATACTTTTTTTTTTCCCCTTAAGCGGTTTTGGCAGAATTTACATTCTTGATTGTACTTTGTATATTTGCAAAGTGATGAGTGTTTCTGGAAGAGAGAAAGAAGGTAGATACTAATCTTAGATTTTGCATTTTCTGTTGTCTTTTTAGGTTATCCGAGAAACTATATTCTAGTGATTTACTGAGAAAAGTATTTTTTAACTGAATTGCCAAGGTTAATCACATGATAAAAGAAAAATAATCTTGACTTAGAAATGCAGAATTACACTGACAGCATCTTCCCTTTCTTCTGTAAGGTGAAGTTATCAAGTTAACTGACGTGAAGGACTTCTCCTTCCCCCTGTGGCTCATATTTATCATCTGTGTCGGCTATTATGTTGCTGTGTTCCCTTTCATTGGACTTGGAAAGTGAGTATTCTCTAGCATTCCGTTTTTGTTGGCTAAATTATAATGAGAATTCAATCACATAAATGTAATTTTTTTAAGATATAAATTTTGCGTCTCTGTTATGGTTTATATTTTCACAGGAATTGTTTTACATCCTGGGACACAACTGATTTTCTTAGCTTAAGGTTTAGTGTTGGTTTAATACTTGTTTTAGGTTTTTGAAGAAATACCTAAAACAGTTTTTGATACATAATATTGATTTACTTTAATGCTTGATTTTGGATTTGTATTCTTTTTTATTTCCTCTTTATTTCTTTGTTAGGAAGCCTCTTACTGAGAAAGGAGACAGTGCATTAGCTCATAGTGACAGGGCATACATATCTCCATTTGTTAGGACTGCATTTCTGCCAGACTCAAATTCAGGGTTTACATCAAATTCTTCTTTGCTTTATCTTCTACCTTCTCTCCGTTTTCATGGGCAGCTACTTAAACAGAGCAGTGTGTGAGTGTGAGTGTATTTGTTGAGATGCATCTTTGTAATTATAACCTTTAAATTCAGGCTGTCATTTTACAGTTTGAGACAAGAACCTTATGCATTATTTAGCAAAGAACCCGTCCAGTATTGCTTTTAAGGAAAAGAAGCCATCTTAATTCCTTGTAGTAATACATTTGGGTTTCTGAAAATTTGTGTGTATTGTTTGCTGTACACGTAAAAGAGGAAAAAATAGATATTGATATATTTTATTTAGTTGGTGAAGTACTTACGTAAATACTAAACCTTTAGCCAGTTGCTCGAAGATGGATATCAAATAAGATGGGAAAACAGTATAAAGAAGGGAAAGTTGACTAAACTTATTTTTATTCAGTGTTATTTTGCCTTTATTTTTAAAAAACAGAATAGTTCTTTCTAAAGTGTCTGGTTTTTTTCCTCTCTCTTTTTATTTTAGAGTTTTCTTTACAGAGAAATTTGGATATTCCTCCCAGGCAGCGAGTGCTATTAACAGGTATTCCATTAATTCTGTAAGTGCTTAGTGTGGGTCTTTAATTATAACCCGATGTTATAAGAGACAGAAAAGACATATGTGAACTAACATCTACAGTGTGAAACAAAGGCTGTCTTGGGTCTTGATTCTGAATGGCCATCTTTGCATTAAGGGAAAACCAAAGAAGTCTTGGACCACTGTTTATATCTTTATATTTCTATTTACTGCTGACCATTTTAGAAGGATGTTAAATTAAATGAGCTAGGGTTTGCTTTACCTAATCATTTTAGGATTTAGGACTTTCTGTATTTTTAATTTTTTTTTTCCTGTGATATATTTTATTAAATATCTTTTATATTTTCTGGGCAGTATTGTATATGTAATATCAGCTCCCATGTCCCCAGTATTTGGGCTTCTGGTGGATAAAACAGGAAAGAACATCATCTGGGTTCTGTGTGCAGTGGTGACCGCTCTTGCTTCCCACATGATGCTGGCCTTCACTCTGTGGAACCCTTGGATTGCTATGGTAAAGTCGCTGTGAACATCTGGGGGGCTCAGGGCTTCAGGGAGGACTCTGTACAGCACGTATCAGAAGCCAGCGCTCCGCTCTTCTGATAGTAATGCTTGTGACAGTGGGAAAAACAATGACAATTTCAGTTTCTGCAGAATAGCTATTTTTAAAGTATATAAATATTAATCATTGATGCATAAGATGTTTTTGATTTCATTTGGCCTATACAATAGTACCCTCAATGCTGCTATAGAATTTGAAATAAAATAGTCTTATAAAAGCCAAATGCTTATTAGTTCCGTTTATTTTTCAGTACTTCATTAAAAGAAGTCATTCCATCATAGGTGGCAAAAACATCTGTCAACCCAGTATCCACGATTTTGCGTTCTTTTGTCTTTGACTCTTAGTAGGTCAAAAAGTAATAATGAATTCATCAAGTGTTTGTAATTGTTCTTCAGAATGTCATTTTTAAGACCACAGGCCAAAGTGCTGGCATTTCTTACCTGTTAATAAAAGAATATCTTGAACATACATATTTGTGCACTTCGTTAGAATTCTCGAGGACAGATTCCTAGAAGTAGAAATGCTAGAGCGGAGGCTTTGCACAGTTAACATTTTGATAGATACTGTGAAACCTCTCCTCTAATAACTTTCTACCCATTTATAGCTTTACCAATAATACATGAATGTGTTTGTTTTTTAGTATCCTTGCCATTGTTAGACGTTGGCATTATTTTAATTGTTGCCAATCTGATAAATGATCTTATTTTAACTTAAATCATAAGGTTTCTTCTTTAATTGAAGAAAAAGTTAGCATTAGGTGATGTTTATCAAGCGGTGGTTGTTGTTGGTCCTCTGCTTGGCTCTCCAGTTGGGTGGTGATGACCCAGAAGTAAGATAATGGACTATTGGCGTGATGTTACCTTGATTGCTTAATTTGTAATTCTTAATGAATACTGGGAAGCTAGCTTGCCTGAAACATTGGTACTGACTTTTTGCAAATTAGCTTTATTTTCTTGTTTGGTCTTTGACTGCACCCTGGGCCCAGCCAATTATGTATTCATATCATATAAAATGGTTAAGACAGTGTTGTGTGTATCTTGTCCCTAGAGGGATACTGTTAGAGAGGCCCAAGACCGTTTTGTGTTGAATATGAGTTTTTAGCCTAATTATTTTGCAACACAATTTGCATGGATATTCATATATTAGTTATTATGTCACTCTTGCTAATCTGCATCAAAAGAAAATCACCTTTTGGTAAATATAAGACTTCTTTACTCTTTTCCATATTGCTTTCTATAGTGTCTCCTGGGAGTCTCCTACTCATTGCTTGCCTGTGCATTGTGGCCAATGGTGGCGTTTGTAGTTCCCGAACATCAGCTGGGAACTGCATATGGCTTGTGAGTGTTCGCACTATGGATCATATAATGTCTCTCTCTGCTGTGTCAATTTAATTATCTTATAAAACTCCAGGTCTCCTGAATCTAGTCGTCTTCAGGCTTTTGGGACAGCTCTGAACCTGGAAATAACCAGAAAATCAGTTAATCTATTTGTATTATTATTGTGGCAAAAAAAAATGCTCCGAGCCGCCAGCAAGAGAGCTGGAGATAAGCTACCCCATGAATGAGAGGTCATTGCTGACATGACCATCCCACTGCCCGTTTATCTGAGGGCTTCTCAGTGAGAAGTTGAGTTTCCATCTCTAGCACAAAAGGCCGAACAGGGAACCCACATCTCTGGTTGGTATTCACTTAGCCCTTAGATTCATTCAGTGGGAAGGTGTTGAGTTCAGACTGTACTTGCTAAGGCAAACTCCCTTGCCTTTGAGCCTAAAGTTTAGTAGTGGAAACAGTCATGGGATTAAAGAAACAAATCTAATCAGGTCATTCCTGGTTGAAAACCCTCTTAACACTAATAGTAATGTGGTTTATAGATACTAATATTTATAGTGAATTGGTACTGTGTGTGTGAAGACTTTAGAATTGAAATGTTTGTTTGTTTTTTTTTAAATTTCTTTAATTGTAGCATGCAGTCCATTCAGAATCTTGGGTTGGCAGTCATTTCCATCATTGCTGGCATGATACTGGATACTTGGGGATATCTGTTTTTAGAAGTTTTCTTCATTGCCTGTGTTTCTTGTAAGTGCGCCACCTGGCAACATTTAGTTTCTTTTAATATGCAGCAGAATGTTCTCATTTATACTTTTAGGTTTTTGTTGTTATTGTTCTTTTTTCCATTTTTTTAAACCAAATCCCTAAGATGTATCATTCAGGTTTGCCTAATTCTCAGCCTGTGCATCAGTTTCTCAGCTGGTGACTTTTTAGTTTTCTGAAGATTCACAGGAATTTTTCAGGAGATTCCTGTTCTTAAAGGCAGCGATGGAATCTGCTCTATATTCTGTTTTAAATATTTATGTTTTTTTTTAAATGGTAAATGTCATGTTATGTATTTTTAATTATAATGGAAAAAAGAATGTAGTATGGATACATGTTACAATATCAGTGAACATTAAAAACATCCTTAGTGAAAAAAGCCATACAGAACAGGCCACCCAGATCCCATACTCATCTTGTCTGTTTTATAAATATTTATGGTTGTTAAAAACCACTTTCCTCTTTAGAGTGGAACCATTTGAAGGGTCCTGAGTATGTCCCTGGTGTGAATGTGTGGACATTAGTGTGGCTTAGGTGTGAGTGCTCATTGTTTATTCATTAGTCTATTTTGAATTGTTTTTATACTTAGTCCTGTTATTTAATTTTTACCTGTAATGATTCATTGGTTAAAAATAGGAAGCATTAGGAAACTGCTGAAAACTACAAAAATAAATCAGTATTTTTTCACTGTGTTTGCCTTACACATCAATTGTGTTCATCTGAAAAAAAATGTTCACATAACATATCAGATGTCTTTTATACTTCGATAAATTGTGTTTAAAATGGCAAGCCCGAGTGATGATTTTATCCGACTTCATTTTCATTTACAGGAATAAAGACTGTCTGTACTTGAAATGTGGTATTTGCAGATGATTGCTTATGAATAATAGCCTGAATGCATTTTATTATCTCATAATTTTAGAAATTAGCACATCAAATTTTAAAAATATATTCTTAAATAGTGGGCCATATACGAATTCATAGTACTAGGTTGTGAAAGTGTTTTTGTCTATTTTTGATGCCGCAGCGTGTGGTTTAATTTCAGTCAACGGTTCCTTATAAATTTGGTTCTCAAACCAAACACCACTCCATTTAAAAAGGTTTTTGTTGACGTATTAAAGTAAGTTAAGTGTGCCACACTTGTTAAAGTGAAAAGCCAAGTACCTGACTTTCTGAGGCCTTTACTGGCTCTGGGTTTCTGGGAGTTTAATGGCCACATTTTAATATTTGGTTAATTTGTAAAATGAACATGGTGTTTTCAGACCTAAAACCCCCAAAGGATTACTTCTGTTTGGCTCTCTGTAAAAACATAAACAGTCTAGCAGCTGGCAGGGTTTCGGGGAAGTGCTGGGAACTACCAGCATTACAAAGGGACAGGAAAGAGAAATGATCCGTGGGGGGGTTGGCCCCTTCTCCTGGGGGCAGATGGGTCTCAGTTTCTCTTTTTCTGTCTGCCATCCCTGGGCTCAGGTTTTAAAAATATATTTCTCATGGAGAAAATGGTGTGTAACTTATTTTTAGTGCTTTTTGGAAAATAATGTGAAGAGTGTTTTCATTTTTAAATGCTAGTTAATAAAGATTTGATATTCTAAGCTTTACTTTGTAATTATGATTACATAGGAATCATTGGGAAAAAGTACATGTTTTTAAGGACCTTATGTTTTTTTCATTTCCAGTCTCACTTTTATCTGTGGTCTTACTCTACTTGGTGAATCGTGCCCAAGGTAAGTAGAAGTTCAGGTGTTTTCTTCTTAAACCACAGTGGATCATCGTTTTTTTTTTTTTTTTAATTTAATTTAATTTTATTTGTTTTATTTTTGGCTGCGTTGGGTCTTTGCTGCTGCACGCAGGCTTTCTCTAGTTGCGGCGAGCGGGGGCTACTCTTTGTTGCCGTGTGCGGGCTTCTCATTGTGGTGGCTTCTCTTGTTGTGGAGCACGGACTCTAGGCGTGCAGGCTTCAGTAGTTGCAGCACACGGGCTCAGTAGTTGTGGCTCGCGGGCTCTAGAGTGCAGGCTCAGTAGTTGTGGCACACGGGCTTAGTTGCTCCATGGCATGTGGGATCTTCCCAGACCAGGGCTCAAACCCGTGTCCCCTGCATTGGCAGGCAGATTCTTAATGACTGCGCCACCAGGGAAGCCCACAGTGGATCATCTTGTGGGGCTCCTGGATTGTCTCCATCCAGGAGAGGCT